>NW_027475560.1:0-40452 GCF_051020985.1 Nomia melanderi | reverse complement strand
ATTACACAGTCTTGTATAGTTTTATATTGTTTTATTAGGTTCACATAGTTTTATATATTTTTATAAAGCTTCATATAATTTTATATTGTTTACGAAGTTTATATAGTTTTATATAGTCTTATATACTTTCTTATAGTTTTATATAGTTTTATATAGTTTTATATAGTTTTATATAGTTTTGTATAGTTGCATATAGTTTTATTAGTTTTACATAGTTTTGTATAGTTCTATGTAGCTTTACATAGTTTTAAATAGTTTTTATAGTTTTAAATAGTTGGATATAGTTTTATACAGTTTTATATAGTTTCATATTTATATATAGTTTTATATAGTTTTATATAGTTTTATATAGCTTTATATAGTTTTATATCGTTTTATATAGTTTTATATCGTTTTATATAGGTTTATATAGTTTTATATAGTTTTACTAAGTTTATATAGTTTTATATAGTTTTACATCGTTTTATATAGTTTTACATAGTTTTATATAGTTCTATATAGTTCTACATAGTTTGATATAGTTTTATATAATTTTATATAGTCTTATTAGTTTTATATAGTTTTATATAGTTTTATATAGTTTTATAGAGCTTTATATAGTTTCATTACTTTTATAGACCCGTAAATAGTTTTATATTGTTTTATATAGTTTCATATAGTTTTATATAGTTTTATTAATTTTATATAGTTTTAATAGTTTTATATAGTTTTATAAGTTTTATATAATTTTATATAGTTTTATTAGTTTTATATAGTTTTTATATAGTTTTATAGAGCTTTATATAGTTTCATTACTTTTATAGAGAAGTAAATAGTTTTATATAATTTTATATAGTTTTATTAGTTTTATATAGTCTTATATAGTTTTATCTAATTTTATATAGTTTTATATAGTTTTATATAGTTCTATATAGTTTCATATAGTTTTATTAGTTTTATATAGTGTTGTATAGTTCCGTTAGTTTAATATAGTTTTATATAGTTCTTTATAATTTTATATTGTTTTATATAGTTTCATGTAGTTTTATATAGTTTCATATATTTCTATACAGTTTCATATAGTTTTATTAGTTTAATATAGTTTTATATAGTTCTATTTAGTTTTATATAGTTTTATATGGTATTATATAGTTTTATACAGTTTTGTTAGTTTTATATAGTTTTATATAGTTCTATACAGTTTCATATAGTTTTATCAGTTTTATATTGTTTTATATTGTTTCATATAGTTTTATATAGTTTTATATAGTTCTATACAGTTTCATATAGTTTTATCAGTTTTATATTGTTTTATATAGTTCATAGAGTTTTATATAATTTTATATAGTTCTATAGAGTTTAATGTAGTTTTACATAGTTTTATATAGTTTTCTTGGTTTTATATAGTTTTACATACTTTTATGTGGTTTTATATAATTTCATTGAGTTTTACATAGTTTTATATATTTTTTTATAGTTTTATATAGTTTTGTAGAGTTTTATATAATTTTATATAGTTTTATATGATTTATATAATTTATATACTTTTGTTAGTTTTATATAGTGTTATATAGTTTTATATAGTTTTATTAGTTGTATATAGTTTTACATAGTTTTATATAGTTTTATATAGTTTCATATAGCTTTACATAGTATTATATAGTCTTATATAGTTTTATATAGTTCTATATAGTTTCATACAGTTTTATTAGTTTTATATAGTTTTTTATAGGTTATATAGTTTTATATAGTTTTATATAGTTTTATATACTCTTATATAGTTTTATATAGTTTTAAATAGTTTTATACAGTTTTATATAGTTTATATAGTTTTATATAGTTTTATATAGTTTTATATAGTTTTATATCGTTTTGTATAGTTTTATATAGTTTTATATAGTTTAATACAGTTTTATTAGTTTTATATAGTTTAATATAGTTCTATACAGTTTCATATAGTTTTATCAGTTTTATATAGTGTTATATAGTTTTATATAGTTATATACAGTTTTATATAGTTTTATATGGTTTTATATAGTATTATATAGTTTTATATAGTTTTATATTGATTTATATAGTTTTATATGGTATTATATAGTTTTATACAATTTTATTAGTATTATATAGTTTTACTTAGTTTTATATAGTTCTATATAGTTTCATATAGTTTTATTAGTTTTATATAGTTTTATACAGTTTAATATAGTTTTATATAGTTTTATATAGCGTTATATAGTTTTATATAGTTTTATATAGTTTTATAAAGTATTATATAGTTTTAAATAGTTTTATACAGTTTTAAATAGTTTCATGTAGTATTACATAGTTTTATACAGTCTTATTAGATTTATATAGTTTTATATAGTTCTATATTTTTTATACAGTTTTATTAGTTTTATATAGTTTTATATAGTTTTATATAGTTTCATATAGTTTTAAATTGTATTATATAGTTTTATTTAGTTTTATATAGTTTCATTAGTTTTATATAGTTTTATATAGTTTTATATAGTTTTATATAGTTTTATTCAGTTTTATACAGTTTTATATAGTTTTATATAGTTTTACTAGTCTCACATGGTTGTATATAGTTCTGTTAGTTTTATATAGTTTTATATAGTGTTATACAGTTTTATATAGTTTTATATAGTCTTATTCAGTTTTATACAGTTTTATATAGTTTTATATAGTTTTATATAGTTTTACTAGTCTCATATAGTTGTATACAGTTATGTTAGTTTTATATAGTTTTATATAGTCTTATTCAGTTTTATACAGTTTTATATAGTTTTATATAGTTTTACTAGTCTCATATCGTTGTATACAGTTATGTTAGTTTTATATAGTTTTATATAGTTTTATTCAGTTTTATACAGTTTTATATAGTTTTATATAGTTTTACTAGTCTCACATAGTTGTATATAGTTCTGTTAGTTTTATATAGTTTTATATAGCGTTATACAGTTTTATATAGTTTTATATAGTTTTATATAGTTAGATATAGTTTTATAGAGCTTTATATAGTTTCAGTACTTTTATAGAGCCGTAAATAGTTTTATATAGTTTTATATAGTTTTATGTAGTTTTATTAGTTTTATTAGTTTTATTAGTTTTATTAGTTTTATATAGTTTTATATAGTTTTGTATAGTTTTATCAGTTTAGATAGTGTTACATAGTTTTATGTAGTTTTATATAGTTTTATATAGTTTTATATTGTTCTATATAGTTTTATATACTTTTATATAGTTTAACCGTAAACTATATAAAACTATATAATCTTAGTAAAACTATATAAAGTTATATGAAGATATATAAAATTATATAAAACTATGTAAACCTAATAAAGCAATATAAAGCTACATAAAACTATATAAAACTATATAAAACTATACAAAACTATATAAAACTATATAAAACTATATAAAACTATGTAAAGCTATGTAAAACTATATAAAAACATGTAAAACTATATAAAACTAATAACAATATATAGAACTACATAAAATTATATAAGATTATATAAGACTATATAAAACTATATAACAATATATAAAACAATATAAAACTATATAAAACTATATAAAAATATACATAACTATATAAACCTTTATGTATCTATTAAAACTATGTTAAACTATATAACTACATAAAACAATATGAATCTATATAAAACTATATAAAATCATATAATACTAAATAAAACTATATAAAACTGAATGGAACTATATAAAACTATATAAAACTAACAAAACTATTTAAAAGTATATAACCCTATATAAAACTTTGTAAAACTATATTAAACTATAAAAATCTACATAAAACCAAGGAAAACTATATATAATTATAAAATCTATATGAAACTAATAAAACTATATTAATCTAAATAATTCTATGTAAAACTATATAAAACTATATAAAACGATGTAAAACTAATAAAACTATATAAAACTATGTAAAACTATTTAAAACTATATAAAACTATATGAGACTATATGAAACAATGTGTAACTATATAAAACTATATAAAACTAACAAAACTATATAAAATCTTATAAAACTAGGTAAAACTATATAAAGCTATATAAAACTATTTAAAAATATGTAAAACTAATAAAACTATATAAAACTATGTAAATTTAATAAAACTTTATAAAACTATATAAAACTATATAAATCTACATAAAACCAAGGAAAACTATATAAAATTATATAAAACTATATAAAACTATGTAAAACTATATAAAACTGTATAAAACTATGTAAAACTATATAAAGCTTTATAAATATATATAAAACTATGTAAAACTACACAAAACAATATCAATCTATATAAAACTATATAAAATCATATAATACTAAATAAAACTACATAAAACTACATAAAACTATATGAAACTAATAAAACTATATAAAACTATATAAAACTATATAAAACTATATATAACTATATCAAACTATATAAAACTGCATAAAAACAATATAAAACTACATAAAACTATACAAAACTATATAAATCTATTAAAACTATGTTAAACTATATAAAACTACATAAAACAATGTCAATATATATAAAACTATACAAAACTATATAAAACTAAATAAAACTATGTAAAACTATATAAAGCTTTATAAATATATATAAAACTATGTAAAACTATATAAAACTATACAAAACTAAGAAAAACTATATAAAACTATATAAATCTATATAAAAACAAGGAAAACTATATACAACAATACAAAACTATATAAAACTATATGAAACTAATAAAACTATATAAAACTACATAAAACTATATAAAACTATATAAAACTACACAAAACAATATCAATCTATATAAAACTATATAAAATCATATAATACTAAATAAAACTATATAAAACAGAATGGAACTATATAAAACTATATAAAACTAACAATACCATATGGAACCTTATAAAACTATATAAAACTAGGTAAAACTATATGAAACTATGTAAAACTAATAAAACTTTATAAAACTATATAATACTGTTTAAAACTATATAAAACTAATAAAACTATATAAAACTATATAAAACTATGAAAAACTAATAAAACTCTATAAAACTATATAATACTATGTTAAACTATATAAAACTATGTAAATCTAATAAAACTATATAAAACTGTATAAAACTATATAAACCTAATAAAACTATATAAAACTATACAGCACTATATAAAACTTTATAAATCTATTGAAACTATGTTAAACTATATAAAACTATATAAAACAATATCAATCTATATAAAGCTTTGTAAATCTATTAAAACTATGTTAAACTCTATAAAACTACATTAAACAATATCAATCTATATAAGACTATATAAAATCATATAATACTAAATAAAACTATATAAAACTGAATGGAAATATATAAAACTATATAAAATCATATAATACTAAATAAAACTATATAAAACTGAATGGAAATATATAAAACTATATTAAACTAACAAAACTATATAGAACCTTATAGAACTATACAAAACTATATAAAACTATATAAAACTGTATAAAACTATATAAAACTATATAAAACTATATAAATCTGTATAAAACTATGTAAAACTATATAAAGCTTTATAAATATATACAAAACTATGTAAAACTATATAAAACTATATAAAACTATATAAAACTATATAAAACTATACAAAACTAAGAAAAACTATATAAAACTATATAAATCTATATAAAAACAAGGAAAACTATATATAACAATACAAAACTATATAAAACTATATGAAACTATATAAAACTATGTAAAACTATATAAAACTAATAACACTATATAAAACTATGTAATACTATTTAAAACTATATAAAACTATATAAATCTACATAAAAACAAGGTAAACTATATATGACTATACAAAACTATATAAAACTATATGAAACTAATAAAACTATATAAAACTATATAAAACTATATAAAACTATATATAACTATATAAAACTATGTAAAACTATATAAAACTAATAACACTATATAAAACTATATAATACTATTTAAAACTATATAAAACTATATAAATCTACATAAAAACAAGGTAAACTATATATGACTATACAAAACTATATAAAACTATATGAAACTAATAAAACTATATAAAACTATATGAAACTAATAAAACTATATAAAACTATATAAAACTATATAAAACTATATAAAACTATATAAAACTATATAAAACTATATAAAAATATATAAAACTATATAAAACTATATAAAACTATATAAAACTATATAAAACTATATAAAACTGTATAAATCTATATAAACCTATGTAGAACTATATAAAACTATATAAAACTATATAATACTATATAAAACTATAAAAAAGTATATAAAACTATATAAAACTATATAAAACATTATAAAACTATGTAAAACTAATAAAACTTTATAAAACTATATAATACTATGTAAAACTGTATAAACCTAATAAAACTATATAAAACAGATCAAGATCGCCTCCCGGGCCTTACGGTTAATATGAACGCGTACTAGCATAACCCAAATCCAGATCGCTTCTCGGCCTTATATCAAAGATCGAAGTTTACTCGCATAACACACATCCAGACCACTTCTCGGCCTTATGGATAAGGTCAAAGTGTACTCGCATAACGCACATCCAGATCGCTTCTCTGCCTTATGGGTCGGGTAAAAGTGAACTCGCATAACACACATCCCGAACGCATCTCGACCTTATGGTTAAGATCAAAGGCCACGCGAATAACACACATCCAGATCGCTTCTCGGCCTTTTGGCTAAGATCAACGTGTACTCGCATAAACAAATTCAGGGTCGCTTCTCCACCTTGCGGCTATGATCAAAGTGTACTCTCATAACACACATCCAGGACACTTCTCTGCCATATGGCTTAGATCAAAGTGTACTCGAATAGCCCAAATCCAGGTTGCTTCTCGGCCTTATGGCTAATACCAAAGACCACTTCGACATCTCACATCCGGATCGCTTCCCGTCCTTATGGCTAAGATCAGGGTGTACTCGCATAACGCACATCCAGAACGCTTCCCGGCATTATGGCTAAGATCAAAGTGTACACGAATAACACACATCCAGATCGCTTCTCGGCCTTATGGCTAAGACCAAAGCGTACTCGAATAAACCAATTCTATGTCGCTTCTCGGCCAGATGACAAAGATCAAAGTGTACTCGCATAACCCAAATCCAGATCGCTCATCGACCTTATGCCTAACATCAAAGTGTACGCGCATAACCCAAATCCAGATCGCTTGTCGGCCTTATGGCTAAGATGAAAGTATACTCGATTAACACACATCCAGATCGCTCTACGGCCTTATGGATAAGATCAATGTGTATTCGCATAATCCAAATCCAGATGGCATACCGCCCTTATGGATAAAATGAAAGTGTATTCGAATAACCCAAATCCAGATCCCTTCTCGGCCGCATTGCTAAGATCATGGTGGACGCGCATAACACACGTCCAGATCGCTTCTCGGCCTTATGGCTAAGATCAAAGAGTACTCGAATGACACAAATCCAGATCGCTTCCCAGCCTTACTGCTAAGGTCAAAGTGTACTCGCAAAACACACATCCAGATCGCTTCTCGGCCGTATATAGTTTTATATAGTTTTATACAGTTTTATATAGTTTTATACAGTTTTATATAGTTTTATATTGTTTTATACAGTTTTATATGGTTTTATATAGTTTTATTTGTTTTATCAGTTTTATTAGTTTTATTATAGCTTTATTATAGCTTTACATAGTTTTATATAGTTTTATATAGCTTTATATAGTTTTATATACTTTTGTCAGTTTTATATAGTTTTAAATAGTTTTATATAGTTTTATATAATTTGATAAAGTTTTAAAGAAATATATAAGTTTATATAGTTTTATACAGTTTTATTAATTTTATATAGTATTATATAGGTTTATATAGATTTATATAGTTTTATATAGCTCCATATAGTTTTATATAGTTTTACATAATTTTATACAGTTTTATTAGTTTTATATAGTTTTATATAGTATTATATCGTTCTATATAGTTTTAAATAGTTTTATATAGTTTTATACAGATTTACATAGTTTTATGTAGTTTTATATATTTTTATATAGTTTTATATAGTTTTATATAGTTTTATATAGTATTATATAGTTTTATATAGTTTTCTTAGTTTTATATAGTTTTACTAGTTTTATATAGTTTTATATAGTTTTATACAGTTTTGCATTGTTTCATATAGTTTTATTAGTTTTATATAGTTTTATAGGGTTTTACTAGTTTTCTACAGTTTTATATACTTTTATATAGTTTTATATAGTTTTATATACTTTTATATAGTTTTATATAGTTTTATATAGTTTTATATAATTTTATATAGGTTTACATAGTTTTATATAGCTTTATATACCTTTATATTGTTCTATATAGTTTTATATAGTTTTATACAGTTTTAAATAGGATTATATAGTTTTATACTGTTTTATATATGATTATATAGTTTTATACAGTTTTATAAGTTTTATATAGTTTTATATAGTTTTATATTGTTCTATACAGTTTTATATAGTTTTATATAGTTTTATATAGTTTAATATAGTTTTATACAGTATTATATAATTTTATATAGTTTTATATACTATTATATAGTTTTATATAGTTCCATATAGTTTTATTAGTTTTATATAGTTTTATATCGATTTATATATTTTAATATAGTTTTATATAGTTTTATATAGTTTTATATAGTATTAAATAGTTTTATTTAGTTTTATACCGTTTTCTTAGTTTTATATAGTTTTATATAGTTTTATATAGTTTTATTAGTTTTATGTAGTTTTATACAGTTTTGTACTGTTTCGTGTAGATTCATATAGTTTTATATAGTTTCATTAGTTTTATATATTTTTATATAGTTTTATATAGCTTTATGTAGTATTATATAGTTTTATACAGTCTAATCAGATTTATACAGTGTTATATAGTTCTAAATTTTTTCATACAGTTTTATTAGTTTTATATAGTTTTTTATAGGTTTATATAGTTTTATATAGTTTTATTTGTTTTATATAGTTTTATATAGTTTTATTTAGTTTTATATCGTGTTATTAGTTTTATATAGGTTTATATAATTGTCTATAGTTTTATATAGTTTTATATAGTTTTATATAGTTTTATGTAGTTTTATGCAGTTTTATATAGTTATATATAGTTTCATATAGTTTTATATAGTATTATATATTTTTATTTATTTTTATATCGTTTTATTAGTTTCATATAGTTTTATATAGTTTTGTATTGTTATATATAGTTTTCCTTGTTTTTATATAGATTTATATAGTTTTATATAGTTTTACATAGTTTTACATAGTTTTATATATATTTATAAAGCTTTATATAGTTTTACATAGTTTTATACAGTTTTATATAGTTTTATATAGTTTTATATAGTTTCATACAGTTTTATATAGTTTTATATAGTTTTATATAGTTTTATATAGTTTTATAAAGTTTTATATACTTTTATATAGTTTTATATAGTTTTATATAGTTTTGTAGAGTTTTATATAGTTTTATATAGTGCTATATAGTTTTATATAGTTTTATATCGTTTTATATAGTTTTATATAGTTTTATATAGTACTAAATATTTTTATATAGTTCTATATGGTTTTATCTAGTTTTATATAGTGTTGTTTGTTTTATATAGTTTTATATAGTTTTATATAGTTTTATATAGTTTTATATAGTTTTATATGGTTTATATAGTTTTATATAGTTTTATTAGTTTTATTAGTTTTATATAGCTTTAGATGGTTTTATACAGTTTTATATAGTTTTAAATAGTTTTATATAGTTTTATTAGTTTTATACAGTATTATATAGTTTTACATAGTTTTATATAGTTTTAATAGTTTTATATACTTTTATATAGTTTTACATAGTTTTATATACTTTTATTATTTTTATATAGTTTTATATAGTTTTATATAGTATTATATAGTTTTATTAGTTTTATATAGATTTATATAGTTCTATATAGTTTTACGTAGTTTTACATAGTTTTATTAGTTTTATATAGTTTTATGTAGTTTTATATAGTTTTATATAGTTTTATGTAGTTTCATATAGTTTTATATAGTTTTCATATAGTTTTATTAGTTCAGTATAGTTTTATATTGTCTTATTAGTTTTATATAGTTTTATACAGTTTTATATAGTTTTATTAGTTTTATTAGTTTTATTAGTTTTATTAGTTTTATATAGCTTTATATGGTTTTATACAGTTTGATATAGTTTTATTAGTTTTATATAGTTTTATTAGTTTTATATAGTTTTATATAGTTTTACATAGTTTTATACAGTTATATATAGTTTTATACAGTTCTATATTGTTTTATATAGTTTTATGTAATTTTATATAGTTTTATATAATTTATATAGTTTTATATAGTTTAACATAGTTTTATATAGTTCTATATACTTTTACATAGTTTTATATAGTTTTATTAGTTTTATATAGCTTTATATAGTTTTATATAGTTTTATATAGTTTCATATACTTTTACATAGTTTTATATAGTTTTATTAGTTTTATATACTTTTATATAGTTTTATATAGTTTTATATAGTTTTATTAGTTTTATATACTTTTGTATAGTTTTATATAGTTTTACATAGTTTTATATAGTTTTATTAGTTTTATACAGTATTATAAAGTTTTACATAGTTTTATATAGTTTTATTAGTTTTATATACTTTCATATAGTTTTACATAGATTTATATACTTTTATTAGTTTTATATAGTTTTATATAGTTTTATATAGTATTATACAGTTTTATAAAATTTTATACAGTTTTATATAGTTATATATAGTTCTATATAGTTTTATATACTTTTATATAGTTTTATATAGTTTTATTAGTTTTATATACTTTTGTATAGTTTTATATAGTTTTATTAGTTTTATACAGTATTATAAAGTTTTACATAGTTTTATATAGTTTTATTAGTTTTATATACTTTCATATAGTTTTACATAGTTTTATATAGTTCTATACAGTTTTATATAGTTTTATATAGTTTTATATAGTTTTATATAGTTTTATATACTTTTATATACTTTTATATAATTTTATATGGTTTTACATAGTTTTATATAGTTCAATACAGTTTTATATAGTTTTATACAGTTTTATACAGTTTTAGATAGTTTTATATAGTATTATATAGTTTTATATAGTTTTATACAGTTTCATATAGTTTTATTAGTTTTATATAGTTCTATATAGTTTTTATATAGTTTTATTAGTTTTATATAGTTTTATATAGTTTTATACAGTTGTATGCTGTTTTACATGGTTTCATATAGTTATATATAGTATTACATACTTTCATACTATTTATATAGTTTTATATAGTTTTATATAGTTTTATATAGTTTTATATAGCTTTATATAGTTTTATATAGTTATATATAATTTTATATAGTTTTATATTGTTTTATATAGTTTTATATAGTTTTATATAGTATTATATAGTTTTATATGGTTTTATATAGTTTTATATAGTTTTATATAGTTTTATATAGTTTTATAAAGTTTAATTAGTTTTATATAGTTTTATTAGTTTTATATACTCTTATATATTTTTACATAGTTTTATATAGTTTTATTAGTTTTACATAGTTTTACATAGTTCTATATAGTTTTATACAGTTTTATATAGTGTTATATAGTTCTATATAGTATTATATAGTTTTATATAGTTTTGTATTGTTTTATATAGTTTTATTAGTTTTATATAGTTTTCTATAGTTTTATATAGTTTTACACAGCTTTATATAGTGCTGTATACTTTTATATAGTTTTATATAGTTCTAAATAGTTTTACATTGTTTTACATAGTTTTATTAGTTTTACATAGTTTTATATAGTTTTATTAGTTTTATATAGTTTTATGTAGTTTTATATAGTTTTATATAGCTTTACATAGTTTTATAGAGTTCTATATAGTTTTATACGGTTTTATATAGTGTTATATAGTTCTATATAGTTTTATATAGTTTTATTAGTTGTATTAGTTTTATATCGTTTTACATAGTTTTATATAGTTCTATATAGTTTTATACAGTTTTATATAGTTTTATTAGTTTTATTAGTTTTATATAGTTTTCTATAGTTGTATACAGTTTTATATAGTGTTATATAGTTCTATATAGTTTTATATAGTTTTATTAGTTTTATATAGTTTTACATAGTTTTATATAGTTCTATATAGTTTTATACAGTTTTATATAGTGTTATATAGTTCTATATAGTTTTATATAGTTTTATGTAGTTTTATATAGTTTTATATAGTTTTAAGTAGTTTTATAAAGTTTCATTAGTTTTATATACTTTTATATAGTTTTACATAGTTTTATATAGTTTTATATAGTTTCATATAGTTTTAAATAGTTTTATATAGTTTTATATAGTTTTATATAGTTTTATATAGTTTTATATACATTTATATAGTTTTACATAGTTTTATATAGTTTTATTAGTTTTATATAGTTTTATATAGTTTTATATAGTTTTACATAGGTTTATATAGTTTTATTAGTTTTATATAGTTTTATATAGTTTTATATGGTTTTATATACTTTTATATAGTTTTATATAGTTCTAAATAGTTTTATATTGTTTTACATAGTTTTATTTGTTTTGTATAGTTTTATATACTTTTATATGGTTTGACATACTTTTATATAGTTTTATATAGTTCTAAATAGTTTTATATTGTTTTACATAGTTTTATTAGTTTTATATAGTTTTATATAGTTTTATATAGTTTTATATAGCTTTATTAGTTTTATATAGTTTTACATAGTTTTATATAGTTTTATACAGTTTTATACAGTGTTATATAGTTCTATATAGTTTTATATAGTTTTATTAGTTTTATATAGTTTTATTAGTTTTATATAGTTTTATATAGATTTATATAGTTTTACATAGTTTTATATAGTTTTATATAGTTTTACATAGTTTTATATAGTTTTATTAGTTTATTATACTTTTATATAGTTTTACAAAGTTTTACATAGTTTTATTAGTTTTATATAGTTTTATATAGTATTATATAGTTTTATATAATTTTATATAGTTTTATATAGCTTTATATAGTTTTATATAGTTTTACATAGGTTTATATAGTTTTATTAGTTTTATATAGTTTTATATAGTTTTATATGGTTTTATATACTTTTATATAGTTTTATATAGTTCTAAATAGTTTTATATTGTTTTACATAGTTTTATTAGTTTTATATAGTTTTATATAGTTTTATATAGTTTCATATAGTTTTATATAGTTTTATACAGTTTTATATAGTTTTATATAGTTTTATATAGTTTCATATAGTTTTATATAGTTTTATATAGTTTCATATAGTTTTATATAGTTTTATACAGTTTTATATACTTTTATATAGTTTTATATTGTTTTACATAGTTTTATTAGTTTTATATAGTTTTATATAATTTTATATAGTATCATATAGTTTTATATAGTTTTATACAGTTTTATATAGTTTTATATAGTTTTATATAGTTTTATATAGCTTTATTAGTTTTATATAGTTTTATACAGTTTTATATAGTTTTATATATCTTTATATAGTTCTTTATACTTTTATATAGTTTTATATAGTTCTAAATAGTTTTATATTGTTTTTCATAGTTTTATATAGTTCTATATAGTTTTATACAGTTTTATATAGTGTTATATAGTTCTATATAGTTTTATAAAGTTTTATTAGTTTTATATAGTTTTACATAGTTTTATATAGTTCTATATAGTTTTATACAGTTTTATATAGTGTTATATAGTTCTATATAGTTTTATATAGTTTTTTGTAGTTTTATATAGTTTTATTAGTTTTATCTAGTTTTCTATAGTTTTATATAGTTCTAAATAGTTTTATATTGTTTTACATAGTTTTATTTGTTTTGTATAGTTTTATATACTTTTATATGGTTTGACATACTTTTATATAGTTTTATATAGTTCTAAATAGTTTTATATTGTTTTACATAGTTTTATTAGTTTTATATAGTTTTATATAGTTTTATATAGTTTCATATAGTTTTATATAGTTTTATACAGTTTTATATAGTTTTATGTAGTTTTATATAGTTTTATATAGTTTTATATAGTTTTATATAGTTTTATATAGTTTTATATAGCTTTATTAGTTTTATATAGTTTTTACATAGTCTTATATAGTTTTATACAGTTTTATACAGTGTTATATAGTTCTATATAGTTTTATATAGTTTTATTAGTTTTATATAGTTTTATATAGATTTATATAGTTTTACATAGTTTTATATAGTTTTATATAGTTTTACATAGTTTTATATAGTTTTATATAGTATTATATAGTTTTACATAGGTTTATATAGTTTTATTAGTTTTATATAGCTTTATATAGTTTCATATGGTTTTATATACTTTTATATAGTTTTATATAGTTCTAAATAGTTTTATATTTTTTTACATAGTTTTATTTGTTTTGTATAGTTTTATATACTTTTATATGGTTTGACATACTTTTATATAGTTTTATATAGTTCTAAATAGTTTTATATTGTTTTACATAGTTTTATATAGTTTCATATAGTTTTATATAGTTTTATACAGTTTTATATATTTTTATATAGTTTTATATAGTTACATATAGTTTTATATAGTTTTATATAGTTTCATATAGTTTTATATAGTTTTATACAGTTTTATATAGTTTTATATAGTTTTATATTGTTTTACATAGTTTTATTAGTTTTATATAGTTTTATATAATTATATATAGTATCATATAGTTTTATATAGTTTTATACAGTTTTATATAGTTTTATATAGTTTTATATAGTTTTATATAGCTTTATTAGTTTTATATAATTTTATACAGTTTTATATAGTTTTATATATCTTTATATAGTTATTTATACTTTTATATAGTTTTATATAGTTCTAAATAGTTTTATATTGTTTTACATAGTTTTATATAGTTCTATATAGTTTTATACAGTTTTATATAGTGTTATATAGTTCTATATAGTTTTATAAAGTTTAATTAGTTTTATATAGTTTTACATAGTTTTATATAGTTCTATATAGTTTTATACAGTTTTATATAGTGTTATATAATTCTATATAGTTTTATATAGTTTTTTGTAGTTTTATATAGTTTTATTAGTTTTATATAGTTTTCTATAGTTTTATATAGTTTTATATAGTTTTATATAGTTTTATATAGTTTTATATAGTTTTATTTGTTTTTTATAATTTTATTTACTTTTATATAGTTTTATATCATTTTATAGAGTTTTATATAGTTTTATATAGTTTTATATAGTTTTATATAGTTTAATTAGTTTTATACAGTTTTATATTGTATAATATAGATTTATATAGTTTTATATAGTTTTATATAGTTTTGCATAGTTTTATACAGTTCTATTTAGTTTTATGCAGTTTTATATAGTTTTATATAGTCTTATAGAGTCTTATATAGTTTTATATAGTCTTATATAGTTATATATAATTTTATTAGTTTTATATTGTTTTATATAGTTTTACGTAGTATTATATAGTTTTCTTAGTTTTATATACTTTTATATAGTTTTACACTGTTTTATATAGTTTTATATAGTTTTATATATCTTTATATAGTTGTGTATACTTTTATATAGTTTTATATAGTTCTAAATAGTTTTATATTGTTTTACATAGTTTATATAGTTCTATATAGTTTTATACAGTTTTATATAGTGTTATATAGTTCTATATAGTTTTATATAGTTTTATTAGTTTTATATAGTTTTACATAGTTTTATATAGTTTTATATAGTTTTACATAGTTCTATATAGTTCTGTAAAGTTTTATACAGTTTTATACAGTTTTATATACTTTTATATAGGTTTATATAGTTTTATATAGTTTTATATAGTTTTATATAGTTTCATATAGTTCTATTTGTTTTATATAGTTTTATTTACTTTTATATAGTTTTATTTCGTTTTATAGAGTTATGTATAGTTTTATATAGTTTCATATAGTTTTATATAGTTTTATATTGTTTTATTAGTTTTATATAGTTTTATATAGTTTTATTAGTTTTATATAGTTTTATGTAGTTTTACATAATTTTACGTTGTTTTATAAAGTTTTATTAGTTTTATATACTTTTATATAGTTTTACATAGCTTTATAGTTTTATTAGTTTTATATAGTTTTATATAGTATTATATAGTTTTATATACTTTTATATAGTTTTACATAGTTCTATATAGTTTTATCAGTTTTATATAGTTTTATATAGTATTACATAGTTTTATATAGTTCTCTATAGTTTTATACAGTTTTATACAGTTTTATATAGTTTTATATAGTTTTATATAGTTTTATTTGTTTTTTATAATTTTATTTACTTTTATATAGTTTTATATAGTTTTATGTAGTTTTATATAGTTTTATTAGTTTTATATAGTTTTCTATAGTTTTATATAGTCTTATATAGTTTTATATAGTTTTATGTAGTTTTATATAGTTTTATATAGTTTTATTAGTTTTATATAGTTTTTTATAGTTTTATATAGTTTTATATAGTTTCATTAGTTTTATATAGTGTTATAGAGTTCTATATAGTTTTATATAGTTTCATGTAGTTTTATATAGTTTTATTAGTTTTCTATAGTTTTCTATAGTTTTATATAGTTTTATATAGTTTTATTTAGTTTTATATAGTTTTATATAGTTTTATATAGTTTTATTATTTTTATATAGTTTTTTATAGTTTTATATGCTTTTATATATTTTGATATAGTTTTATATAGTTTTATCAGTTTTATATAGTTTTATATACTTTTATATAGTTTTATATGGTTTTATAGAGTTTTATATAGTTTTATATAGTTTTATAGAGTTTCATATAGTTTTATATAGTTTTATATAGTTTTATATAGTTTTATATAGTTTTATATAGTTTTACATAGTTTTA
This sequence comes from Nomia melanderi, assembly GCF_051020985.1. Lineage (NCBI taxonomy): Eukaryota > Metazoa > Arthropoda > Insecta > Hymenoptera > Halictidae > Nomia > Nomia melanderi. The sequence continues at coordinate 23,393 of NW_027475560.1, read as the reverse complement.
TATAGTTCTGTATAGTTTTATACAGTTTTATATAGTTTTATATAGTTTTATTAGTTTTATATAGTTTTATATAGTTTTATATAGTTTTATATAGTTTTATATAGTTTCATTAGTTTTATATAGTTTTACATAGTTTTATATAGTTCTATATAGTTTTATACAGTTTTATATAGTGTTATATAGTTCTATATAGTTTTATATAGTTTTATGTAGTTTTATATAGTGCTATTAGTTTTATATAGTTTTCTATAGTTTTATATAGTCTTATATAGTTTTATATAGTTTTATGTAGTTTTATATAGTTTTATATAGTTTTATATAGTTTTATTAGTTTTATATAGTTTATTATAGTTTTATATAGTTTTATATAGTTTTATAGAATTTTATATAGTTTTATATAGTTTTATTTGTTTCATATAGCTTTATATAGTTTTATATAGTTTTATACAGTCTTATATAGTTTTATATAGTTTTATATAGTTTTATATAGTTATATATGATTTTATATAGTTTTATATAGTTTTATGTAGTTTTATATAGTTTTATATAGCTTTATATAGTTTTATATAGTTTTGTTAGTTTTATATAGTTTTATATAGCTTTATACAATTTTATATAGTCTTATATAGTTTTATAGAATTTTAAATAGTTTTATATAGTTTTTTATAGTTTTATATGCTTTTATATATTTTGATATAGTTTTATATAGTTTTATCAGTTTTATATAGTGTTATTTACTTTTATATAGTTTTATATGGTTTTATAGAGTTTTATATAGTTTTATATAGTTTTATATAGTTTTATATGATTTTATATAGTTTTATGTAGTTTTATATAGTTTTACATAGTTTTATATAGTTTTATATAGTTTTATAGAATTTTAAATAGTTTTATATAGTTTCATAGAATTTTATATAGTTTTATATAGTTTTATATAGTTTCATACAGTTTTGTTAGTTTTATATAGTTTTATATAGTTTTATATAGTTTTATATAGTTTCATATAGTTTTGTTAGTTTTATATAGTTTTATATAGTTTTATATAGTTTCATATAGTTTTGTTAGTTTTATATATTTTTGTATAGATTTATATAGTTTTATATAGTTTTAGATAGTTTTATATAGTTTTATATAGTTTTATATAGTTTTACATAGTTTTATATAGTTTTATATAGTTTTATGGAGTTTTATGGAGTTTTATATAGTTATATATAGTTTTATATAGTTTTATATAGTCTTACATAGTTTTATATAGTTTTGTTAGTTTTATATAGTTTTATATAGTTTTATGTAGTTTTATATAGTTTTATACAGTTTTATATAGTTTTACATAGTTTTACATAGTTTTGTTAGTTTTATATAGTTTTATATAGTTTTATAGAGCTTTGTTAGTTTTATATAGTTTTATATAGTTTTATAGAATTTTATATAGTTTTATATAGTTCTAAATAGTTTTATATTGTTTTACATAGTTTTATTAGTTTTATATAGTTTTATATACTTTTATATGGTTTGACATACTTTTATATAGTTTTATATAGTTCTAAATAGTTTTATATTGTTTTACATAGTTTTATTAGTTTTATATAGTTTTATATAGTTTTATATAGTTTCATATAGTTTTATATAGTTTTATACAGTTTTATATATTTTTATATAGTTTTATATAGTTTCATATAGTTTTATATAGTTTTATATAGTTTCATATAGTTTTATATAGTTTTATACAGTTTTATATAGTTTTATATAGTTTTATATTGTTTTACATAGTTTTATATAGTTCTATATAGTTTTATACAGTTTTATATAGTGTTATATAGTTCTATATAGTTTTATATAGTTTTTTGTAGTTTTATATAGTTTTATTAGTTTTATATAGTTTTCTATAGTTTTATATAGTTTTATATAGTTTTATTTGTTTTTTATAATTTTATTTACTTTTATATAGTTTTATATCATTTTATAGAGTTTTTTATAGTTTTATATAGTTTTATATAGTTTTATATAGTTTTATATAGTTTTATATAGTTTTATATAGTTTTATTAGTTTTATATAGTTTTATATAGTATTATACAGTTTTATATAGTTTTACACAGTTTTATATAGTCTTATTAGTTTTATATAGTTTTATATAGTTTTATATAGTTTTATATAGTTTTATTTGTTTTTTATAATTTTATTTACTTTTATATAGTTTTATATCGTTTTATAGAGCTTTAAATAGTTTTATATAGTTTTATATAGTTTTATATAGTGTAATTAGTTTTATACAGTTTTATATTGTATAATATAGATTTATATAGTTTTATATAGTTTTATATAGTTTTGCATAGTTTTATACAGTTCTATTTAGTTTTATGCAGTTTGATATAGTTTTATATAGTCTTATAGAGTCTTATATAGTTTTATATAGTCTTATATATCTTTATATAGTTGTGTATACTTTTATATAGTTTTATATTGTTCTAAATAGTTTTATACAGTTTTATATAGTGTTATATAGTTCTATATAGTTTTATATAATTTTATTAGTTTTATATAGTTTTTTATAGTTTTATATACTTTTATATAGTTTTATATACTTTTATATAGTTTTACATAGTTTTACATAGTTTTATATAGCTTTATATAGTTCTATATACTTTTATATAGTTTTATATAGTTTTATATAGTTTAAAATAGTTTTATGTAGGTTTATATAGTTTTATATAGTTTTACATAGTTTTATATAGTTCTATATAGTATTATACAGTTTTTAATCGTTCTATATAGTTTTATACAGTTTTATATAGTTTTGTATTGTTTTATATAGTTTTATATAGTTCTATATAGCTTTATATAGTTTTATATAGTTTTATTAGTTTTATATAGTTTTATATAGTTTTATATAGTTTAATATAGCTTTATATAGTTCTTTATACTTTTATATAGTTTTATATAGTTCTAAATAGTTTTATATTGTTTTACATAGTTTATATAGTTCTATATAGTTTTATACAGTTTTATATAGTGTTATATAGTTCTATATAGTTTTATATAGTTTTATTAGTTTTATATAGTTTTACATAGTTTTATATAGTTTTATATAGTTTTACATAGTTCTATATAGTTCTGTAAAGTTTTATACAGTTTTATACAGTTTTATATACTTTTATATAGTTTTATATAGTTTTATATAGTTTTATATAGTTTTATATAGTTTCATATAGTTCTATTTGTTTTATATAGTTTTATTTACTTTTATATAGTTTTATTTCGTTTTATAGAGTTATGTATAGTTTTATATAGTTTCATATAGTTTTATATAGTTTTATATTGTTTTATTAGTTTTATATAGTTTTATATAGTTTTATTAGTTTTATATAGTTTTATATAGTTTTACATAATTTTACGTTGTTTTATAAAGTTTTATTAGTTTTATATACTTTTATATAGTTTTACATAGCTTTATAGTTTTATTAGTTTTATATAGTTTTATATAGTATTACATAGTTTTACATACTTTTATATAGTTTTACATAGTTCTATATAGTTTTATCAGTTTTATATAGTTTTATATAGTATTACATAGTTTTATATAGTTCTCTATAGTTTTATACAGTTTTATACAGTTTTATATAGTTTTATATAGTTTTATATAGTTTTATATAGTTTTATATAGTTTTATATAGTTTTATATAGTTTTATATAGTTTTATTTGTTTTTTATAGTTTTCTATAGTTTTATATAGTCTTATATAGTTTTATATAGTTTTATGTAGTTTTATATAGTTTTATATAGTTTTATTAGTTTTATATAGTTTTTTATAGTTTTATATAGTTTTATATAGTTTCATTAGTTTTATATAGTGTTATAGAGTTCTATATACTTTTATATAATTTCATGTAGTTTTATATAGTTTTATTAGTTTTATATAGTTTTCTATAGTTTTATATAGTTTTATATAGTTTTATTTAGTTTTATATTGTTTTCATAGTTTATATAGTTCTATATAGTTTTATACAGTTTTATATAGTGTTATATAGTTCTATATAGTTTTATATAGTGTTATTAGTTTTATATGGTTTTACATAGTTTTATATAGTTTTATATAGTTTTACATAGTTCTATATAGTTCTGTAAAGTTTTATACAGTTTTATACAGTTTTATATACTTTTATATAGTTTTATATAGTTTTATATAGTTTTATATAGTTTTATATAGTTTTATATAGTTTTATATAGTTTCATATAGTTCTATTTGTTTTATATAGTTTTATTTACTTTTATATAGTTTTATTTCGATATATAGAGTTATGTATAGTTTTATATAGTTTCATATAGTTTTATATAGTTTTATATTGTTTTATTAGTTTTATATAGTTTTATATAGTTTTACATAGTTTTATATAGTTCTGTATAGTTTTATACAGTTTTATATAGTTTTATATAGTTTTATTAGTTTTATATAGTTTTATATAGTTTTATATAGTTTTATATAGTTTTAAATAGTTTCATTAGTTTTATATAGTTTTACATAGTTTTATATAGTTCTATATAGTTTTATACAGTTTTATATAGTGTTATATAGTTCTATATAGTTTTATATAGTTTTATGTAGTTTTATATAGTTCTATTAGTTTTATATAGTTTTCTATAGTTTTATATAGTCTTATATAGTTTTATATAGTTTTATGTAGTTTTATATAGTTTTATATAGTTTTATATAGTTTTATTAGTTTTATATAGTTTTTTATCGTTTTATATAGTTTTATATAGTTTTATATAGTTTCATTAGTTTTATATAGTGTTATAGAGTTTTATATACTTTTATATAGTTTTATATGGTTTTATAGAGTTTTATATAGTTTTATATAGTTTTACAGAGTTTCATATAGTTTTATATAGTTTTATTTAGTTTTATATAGTTTTATATAGTTTTATATAGTTTTATTAGTTTTATATAGTTTTTTATAGTTTTATATGCTTTTATATATTTTGATATAGTTTTATATAGTTTTATCAGTTTTATATAGTTTTATTTACTTTTATATAGTTATATATGGTTTTATAGAGTTTTATATAGTTTTATATAGTTTTATATAGTTTTACATAGTTTTATATAGTTCTGTATAGTTTTATACAGTTTTATATAGTTTTATATAGTTTTATATAGTTTTATTTGTTTTATATAGTTTTATTTACTTTTATATAGTTTTATATCGTTTTATAGAGTTTTATATAGTTTTATATAGTTTTATATAGTTTTATATCGTTTTATAAAGTTTTATTAGTTTTATATACTTTTATATAGTTTTACACAGTTTTATATAGTTTTATATAGTTTTATATAGTTTTATATAGTTTATATAGTTTTATATAGTTTTATTAGTTTTATATAGTTTTATATAGTTTTATTAGTTTTATATAGTTTTATATAGTTTTACATACTTTTACATAGTTTTACATAGTTTTGTTAGTTTTATATAGTTTTATATAGTTTTATAGAATTTTATATAGTTTTATATAGTTTTATTTGTTTTATATAGCTTTATATAGTTTTATATAGTTTTATACAGTCTTATATAGTTTCATATAGTTTTATATAGTTTTATATAGTTTTATATGATTTTATATAGTTTTATATAGTTTTATGTAGTTTTATATAGTTTTATATAGTTTTATATAGTTTTATATAGTTTTGTTAGTTTTATATAGTTTTATATAGCTTTATAGAATTTTATATAGTCTTATATAGTTTTATAGAATTTTAAATAGTTTTATATAGTTTTTTATAGTTTTATATGCTTTTATATATTTTGATATAGTTTTATATAGTTTTATCAGTTTTATATAGTGTTATTTACTTTTATATAGTTTTATATGGTTTTATAGAGTTTTATATAGTTTTATATAGTTTTATATAGTTTTATATAGTTATATATGATTTTATATAGTTTTATGTAGTTTTATATAGTTTTACATAGTTTTATATAGTTTTATATATTTTTATAGAATTTTATATAGTCTTATATAGTTTTATAGAATTTTAAATAGTTTTATATAGTTTCATAGAATTTTATATAGTTTTATATAGTTTTATATAGTTTCATACAGTTTTGTTAGTTTTATATAGTTTTATATAGTTTTATATAGTTTTATATAGTTTCATATAGTTTTGTTAGTTTTATATAGTTTTATATAGTTTTATATAGTTTTATATAGTTTTATATAGTTTCATATAGTTTTGTTAGTTTTATATATTTTTGTATAGATTTATATAGTTTTATATAGTTTTAGATAGTTTTATATAGTTTTATATAGTTTTATATAGTTTTACATAGTTTTATATAGTTTTATATAGTTTTATGGAGTTTTATGGAGTTTTATATAGTTATATATAGATTTATATAGTTTTATATAGTCTTACATAGTTTTATATAGTTTTGTTAGTTTTATACAGTTTTATATAGTTTTATGTAGTTTTATATAGTTTTATACAGTTTTATATAGTTTTACATAGTTTTATTAGTTTTATATAGTTTTATATAGTTTTATATAGTTTAATATAGCTTTATGTAGTTCTTTATACTTTTATATAGTTTTATATAGTTTTATATAGTTTTATATAGTTTTATATAGTTTCATATAGTTCTATTTGTTTTATATAGTTTTATTTACTTTTATATAGTTTTATTTCGTTTTATAGAGTTATGTATAGTTTTATATAGTTTCATATAGTTTTACATAGTTTTATATTGTTTTATTAGTTTTGTTAGTTTTATATAGTTTTATATAGTTTTATAGAGCTTTGTTAGTTTTATATAGTTTTATATAGTTTTATAGAATTTTATATAGTTTTATATAGTTCTAAATAGTTTTATATTGTTTTACATAGTTTTATTAGTTTTATATAGTTTTATATACTTTTATATGGTTTGACATACTTTTATATAGTTTTATATAGTTCTAAATAGTTTTATATTGTTTTACATAGTTTTATTAGTTTTATGTAGTTTTATATAGTTTTATATAGTTTCATATAGTTTTATATAGTTTTATACAGTTTTATATATTTTTATATAGTTTTATATAGTTTCATATAGTTTCATATAGTTTTATATAGTTTTATATAGTTTCATATAGTTTTATATAGTTTTATACAGTTTTATATAGTTTTATATAGTTTTATATTGTTTTACATAGTTTTATTAGTTTTATATAGTTTTATATAATTTTATATAGTATCATATAGTTTTATATAGTTTTATACAGTTTTATATAGTTTTATATAGTTTTATATACTTTTATATAGCTTTATTAGTTTTATATAGTTTTATACAGTTTTATATAGTTTTATATATCTTTATATAGTTCTTTATACTTTTATATAGTTTTATATAGTTCTAAATAGTTTTATATTGTTTTACATAGTTTTATATAGTTCTATATAGTTTTATACAGTTTTATATAGTGTTATATAGTTCTATATAGTTTTATAAAGTTTTATTAGTTTTATATAGTTTTACATAGTTTTATATAGTTCTATATAGTTTTATACAGTTTTATATAGTGTTATATAGTTCTATATAGTTTTATATAGTTTTTTGTAGTTTTATATAGTTTTATTAGTTTTATATAGTTTTCTATAGTTTTATATAGTTTTATATAGTTTTATATAGTTTTATTTGTTTTTTATAATTTTATTTACTTTTATATAGTTTTATATCATTTTATAGAGTTTTTTATAGTTTTATATAGTTTTATATAGTTTTATATAGTTTTATATAGTTTTATATAGTTTTATATAGTTTTATTAGTTTTATATAGTTTTATATAGTATTATACAGTTTTATATAGTTTTACACAGTTTTATATAGTCTTATTAGTTTTATATCGTTTTATAGAGTTTTAAATAGTTTTATATAGTTTTATATAGTTTTATATAGTGTAATTAGTTTTATACAGTTTTATATTGTATAATATAGATTTATATAGTTTAATATAGTTTTATATAGTTTTGCATAGTTTTATACAGTTCTATTTAGTTTTATGCAGTTTTATATAGTTTTATATAGTCTTATAGAGTCTTATATAGTTTTATATAGTCTTATATATCTTTATATAGTTGTGTATACTTTTATATAGTTTTATATTGTTCTAAATAGTTTTATACAGTTTTATATAGTGTTATATAGTTCTATATAGTTTTATATAGTTTTATTAGTTTTATATAGTTTTTTATAGTTTTATATACTTTTATATAGTTTTATATACTTTTATATAGTTTTACATAGTTTTATATAGTTTTATATAGCTTTATATAGTTCTATATACTTTTATATAGTTTTATATAGTTTTATATAGTTTAAAATAGTTTTATGTAGGTTTATATAGTTTTATATAGTTTTACATAGTTTTATAAAGTTCTATATAGTATTATACAGTTTTTAATAGTTCTATATAGTTTTATACAGTTTTATATAGTTTTGTATTGTTTTATATAGTTTTACATAGTTCTATATAGTTCTGTAAAGTTTTATACAGTTTTATACAGTTTTATATACTTTTATATAGTTTTATATAGTTTTATATAGTTTTATATAGTTTTATATAGTTTCATATAGTTCTATTTGTTTTATATAGTTTTATTTACTTTTATATAGTTTTATTTCGTTTTATAGAATTATGTATAGTTTTATATAGTTTCATATAGTTTTATATAGTTTTATATTGTTTTATTAGTTTTATATAGTTTTATATAGTTTTATTAGTTTTATATAGTTTTATATAGTTTTACATAATTTTACGTTGTTTTATAAAGTTTTATTAGTTTTATATACTTTTATATAGTTTTACATAGCTTTATAGTTTTATTAGTTTTATATAGTTTTATATAGTATTACATAGTTTTACATACTTTTATATTGTTTTACATAGTTCTATATAGTTTTATCAGGTTTATATAGTTTTATATAGTATTACATAGTTTTATATAGTTCTCTATAGTTTTATACAGTTTTATACAGTTTTATATAGTTTTATATAGTTTTATATAGTTTTATATAGTTTTATATAGTTTTATATAGTTTTATTTGTTTTTTATAATTTTATTTACTTTTATATAGTTTTATATCGTTTTATAGAGTTTTATATAGTTTTATATAGTATTATATAGTTTTATATAGTTTTATATAGTTTTACATAGTTTTATACAGTTCTATATAGTTTTATACAGTTTTATATAGTTCTATATAGTTTTATACAGTTTTATATAGTGTTATATAGTTCTATATAGTTTCCTATAGTTTTATTAGTTTTATATAGTTTTACATAGTTTTATATAGTTCTATATAATTTTATACAGTTTTATATAGTGTTATATAGTTCTATATAGTTTTATATAGTTTTATTAGTTTTATATAGTTTTACATAGTTTTATATAGTTCTATATAGTTTTATACAGTTTTATATAGTGTTATATAGTTCTATATAGTTTTATATAGTTTTATGTAGTTTTATATAGTTTTATTAGTTTTATATAGTTTTCTATCGTTTTATATAGTCTTATATAGTTTTATATAGTTTTATGTAGTTTTATATAGTTTTATATAGTTTTATTAGTTTTATATAGTTTTTTATAGTTTTATATAGTTTTATATAGTTTTATATCGTTTCATTAGTTTTATATAGTTTTCTATAGTTTTATACAGTTTTATATAGTGTTATATAGTTCTATATAGTTTTATATAGTTTTATTAGTTTTATATAGTTTTACATAGTTTTATATAGTTCTATATAGTTTTATACAGTTTTATATAGTGTTATATAGTTCTATATAGTTTTATATAGTTTTATGTAGTTTTATATAGTTCTATTAGTTTTATATAGTTTTCCATAGTTTTATATAGTCTTATATAGTTTTATATAGTTTTATGTAGTTTTATATAGTTTTATATAGTTTTATTAGTTTTATATAGTTTTATTAGTTTTATATAGTTTTTTATAGTTTTATATGCTTTTATATATTTTGATATAGTTTTATATAGTTTTATCAGTTTTATATAGTTTTATTTACTCTTATATAGTTTTATATGGTTTTATAGAGTTTTATATAGTTTTATATAGTTTCATAGAATTTTATATAGTTTTATATAGTTTCATACAGTTTTGTTAGTTTTATATAGTTTTATATAGTTTTATATAGTTTTATATAGTTTCATATAGTTTTGTTAGTTTTATATAGTTTTATATAGTTTTATATAGTTTTATATAGTTTTATATAGTTTCATATAGTTTTGTTAGTTTTATATATTTTTGTATAGATTTATATAGTTTTATATAGTTTTAGATAGTTTTATATAGTTTTATATAGTTTTATATAGTTTTACATAGTTTTATATAGTTTTATATAGTTTTATGGAGTTTTATGGAGTGTTATATAGTTATATATAGTTTTATATAGTTTTATGTAGTTTTATATAGTTTTATACAGTTTTATATAGTTTTACATAGTTTTACATAGTTTTGTTAGTTTTATATAGTTTTATATAGTTTTATAGAGCTTTGTTAGTTTTATATAGTTTTATATAGTTTTATAGAATTTTATATAGTTTTATATAGTTCTAAATAGTTTTATATTGTTTTACATAGTTTTATTAGTTTTATATAGTTTTATATACTTTTATATGGTTTGACATACTTTTATATAGTTTTATATAGTTCTAAATAGTTTTATATTGTTTTACATAGTTTTATTAGTTTTATATAGTTTTATATAGTTTTATATAGTTTCATATAGTTTTATATAGTTTTATACAGTTTTATATATTTTTATATAGTTTTATATAGTTTCATATAGTTTTATATAGTTTTATATAGTTTCATATAGTTTTATATAGTTTTATACAGTTTTATATAGTTTTATATAGTTTTATATTGTTTTACATAGTTTTATTAGTTTTATATAGTTTTATATAATTTTATATAGTATCATATAGTTTTATATAGTTTTATACAGTTTTATATAGTTTTATATAGTTTTATATAGTTTTATATAGCTTTATTAGTTTTATATAGTTTTATACTGTTTTATATAGTTTTATATATCTTTATATAGTTCTTTATACTTTTATATAGTTTTATATAGTTCTAAATAGTTTTATATTGTTTTACATAGTTTTATATAGTTCTATATAGTTTTATACAGTTGTATATAGTGTTATATAGTTCTATATAGTTTTATAAAGTTTTATTAGTTTTATATAGTTTTACATAGTTTTATATAGTTCTATATAGTTTTATACAGTTTTATATAGTCTTATATAGTTCTATATAGTTTTATATAGTTTTTTGTAGTTTTATATAGTTTTATTAGTTTTATATAGTTTTCTATAGTTTTCTATAGTTTTATATAGTTTTATATAGTTTTATTTGTTTTTTATAATTTTATTTACTTTTATATAGTTTTATATCATTTTATAGAGTTTTTTATAGTTTTATATAGTTTTATATAGTTTTATATAGTTTTATATAGTTTTATATAGTTTTATATAATTTTATTAGTTTTATATAGTTTTATATAGTATTATACAGTTTTATATAGTTTTACACAGTTTTATATAGTCTTATTAGTTTTATATAGTTTTATATAGTTTTATATAGTTTTATATAGTTTCATTTGTTTTTTATAATTTTATTTACTTTTATATAGTTTTATATCGTTTTATAGAGTTTTATATAGTTTTATATAGTGTAATTAGTTTTATACAGTTTTATATTGTATAATATAGATTTATATAGTTTTATATAGTTTTATATAGTTTTGCATAGTTTTATACAGTTCTATTTAGTTTTATGCAGTTTTATATAGTTTTATATAGTCTTATAGAGTCTTATATAGTTTTATATAGTCTTATATATCTTTATATAGTTGTGTATACTTTTATATAGTTTTATATTGTTCTAAATAGTTTTATACAGTTTTATATAGTGTTATATAGTTTTATATAGTTTTATATAGTTTTATTAGTTTTATATAGTTTTTTATAGTTTTATATACTTTAATATAGTTTTATATAATTTTATATAGTTTTACATAGTTTTATATAGTTTTATATAGCTTTATATAGTTCTATATACTTTTATATAGTTTTATATAGTTTTATATAGTTTAAAATAGTTTTATGTAGGTTTATATAGTTTTATATAGTTTTACATAGTTTTATATAGTTCTATATAGTATTATACAGTTTTTAATTGTTCTATATAGTTTTATACAGTTTTATATAGTTTTGTATTGTTTTATATAGTTTTATATAGTTCTATATAGCATTATATAGTTTTATATAGTTTTATTAGTTTTATATAGTTTTATATAGTTTTATATAGTTTAATATAGCTTTATGTAGTTCTTTATACTTTTATATAGTTTTATATAGTTCTAAATAGTTTTATATTGTTTTACATAGTTTATATAGTTCTATATAGTTTTATACAGTTTTATATAGTGTTATATAGTTCTATATAGTTTTATATAGTTTTATTAGTTTTATATAGTTTTACATAGTTTTATATAGTTTTATATAGTTTTACATAGTTCTATATAGTTCTGTAAAGTTTTATACAGTTTTATACAGTTTTATATACTTTTATATAGTTTTATATAGTTTTATATAGTTTTATATAGTTTTATATAGTTTCATATAGTTCTATTTGTTTTATATAGTTTTATTTACTTTTATATAGTTTTATTTCGTTTTATAGAGTTATGTATAGTTTTATATAGTTTCATATAGTTTTATATAGTTTTATATTGTTTTATTAGTTTTATACAGTTTTATATAGTGTTATATAGTTCTATATAGTTTTATATAGTTTTATTAGTTTTATATAGTTTTACATAGTTTTATATAGTTCTATATAGTTTTATACAGTTTTATATAGTGTTATATAGTTCTATATAGTTTTATATAGTTTTATGTAGTTTTATATAGTTCTATTAGTTTTATATAGTTTTCTATAGTTTTATATAGTCTTATATAGTTTTATATAGTTTTATGTAGTTTTATATAGTTTTATATAGTTTTATTAGTTTTATATAGTTTTATTAGTTTTATATAGTTTTTTATAGTTTTATATGCTTTTATATATTTTGATATAGTTTTATATAGTTTTATCAGTTTTATATAGTTTTATTTACTTTTATATAGTTTTATATGGTTTTATAGAGTTTTATATAGTTTTATATAGTGTAATTAGTTTTATACAGTTTTATATTGTATAATATAGATTTATATAGTTTTATATAGTTTTATATAGTTTTATATAGTTTTATATAGTTTTATATAGTTTCATTTGTTTTTTATAATTTTATTTACTTTTATATAGTTTTATATCGTTTTATAGAGTTTTATATAGTTTTATATAGTGTAATTAGTTTTATACAGTTTTATATTGTATAATATAGATTTATATAGTTTTATATAGTTTTATATAGTTTTGCATAGTTTTATACAGTTCTATTTAGTTTTATGCAGTTTTATATAGTTTTATATAGTCTTATAGAGTCTTATATAGTTTTATATAGTCTTATATATCTTTATATAGTTGTGTATACTTTTATATAGTTTTATATTGTTCTAAATAGTTTTATACAGTTTTATATAGTGTTATATAGTTTTATATAGTTTTATATAGTTTTATTAGTTTTATATAGTTTTTTATAGTTTTATATACTTTAATATAGTTTTATATAATTTTATATAGTTTTACATAGTTTTATATAGTTTTATATAGCTTTATATAGTTCTATATACTTTTATATAGTTTTATATAGTTTTATATAGTTTAAAATAGTTTTATGTAGGTTTATATAGTTTTATATAGTTTTACATAGTTTTATATAGTTCTATATAGTATTATACAGTTTTTAATTGTTCTATATAGTTTTATACAGTTTTATATAGTTTTGTATTGTTTTATATAGTTTTATATAGTTCTATATAGCATTATATAGTTTTATATAGTTTTATTAGTTTTATATAGTTTTATATAGTTTTATATAGTTTAATATAGCTTTATGTAGTTCTTTATACTTTTATATAGTTTTATATAGTTCTAAATAGTTTTATATTGTTTTACATAGTTTATATAGTTCTATATAGTTTTATACAGTTTTATATAGTGTTATATAGTTCTATATAGTTTTATATAGTTTTATTAGTTTTATATAGTTTTACATAGTTTTATATAGTTTTATATAGTTTTACATAGTTCTATATAGTTCTGTAAAGTTTTATACAGTTTTATACAGTTTTATATACTTTTATATAGTTTTATATAGTTTTATATAGTTTTATATAGTTTTATATAGTTTCATATAGTTCTATTTGTTTTATATAGTTTTATTTACTTTTATATAGTTTTATTTCGTTTTATAGAGTTATGTATAGTTTTATATAGTTTCATATAGTTTTATATAGTTTTATATTGTTTTATTAGTTTTATACAGTTTTATATAGTGTTATATAGTTCTATATAGTTTTATATAGTTTTATTAGTTTTATATAGTTTTACATAGTTTTATATAGTTCTATATAGTTTTATACAGTTTTATATAGTGTTATATAGTTCTATATAGTTTTATATAGTTTTATGTAGTTTTATATAGTTCTATTAGTTTTATATAGTTTTCTATAGTTTTATATAGTCTTATATAGTTTTATATAGTTTTATGTAGTTTTATATAGTTTTATATAGTTTTATTAGTTTTATATAGTTTTATTAGTTTTATATAGTTTTTTATAGTTTTATATGCTTTTATATATTTTGATATAGTTTTATATAGTTTTATCAGTTTTATATAGTTTTATTTACTTTTATATAGTTTTATATGGTTTTATAGAGTTTTATATAGTTTTATATAGTTTCATAGAATTTTATATAGTTTTATATAGTTTTATATAGTTTCATACAGTTTTGTTAGTTTTATATAGTTTCATATAGTTTTATATAGTTTTATATAGTTTCATATAGTTTTGTTAGTTTTATATAGTTTTATATAGTTTTATATAGTTTTATATAGTTTTATATAGTTTCATATAGTTTTGTTAGTTTCATATATTTTTGTATAGATTTATATAGTTTTATATAGTTTTAGATAGTTTTATATAGTTTTATATAGTTTTATATAGTTTTACATAGTTTTATATAGTTTTATATAGTTTTATGGAGTTTTATGGAGTTTTATATAGTTATATATAGTTTTGTATAGTTTTATATAGTCTTACATAGTTTTATATAGTTTTGTTAGTTTTATATAGTTTTATATAGTTTTATGTAGTTTTATATAGTTTTATACAGTTTTATATAGTTTTACATAGTTTTACATAGTTTTGTTAGTTTTATATAGTTTTATATAGTTTTATAGAGCTTTGTTAGTTTTATATAGTTTTATATTGTTTTATAGAATTTTATATAGTTTTATATAGTTCTAAATAGTTTTATATTGTTTTACATAGTTTTATTAGTTTTATATAGTTTTATATACTTTTATATGGTTTGACATACTTTTATATAGTTTTATATAGTTCTAAATAGTTTTATATTGTTTTACATAGTTTTATTAGTTTTATATAGTTTTATATAGTTTTATATAGTTTCATATAGTTTTATATAGTTTTATACAGTTTTATATATTTTTATATAGTTTTATATAGTTTCATATAGTTTTATATAGTTTTATATAGTTTCATATAGTTTTATATAGTTTTATACAGTTTTATATAGTTTTATATAGTTTTATATTGTTTTACATAGTTTTATTAGTTTTATATAGTTTTATATAATTTTATATAGTATCATATAGTTTTATATAGTTTTATACAGTTTTATATAGTTTTATATAGTTTTATATAGTTTTACATAGCTTTATAGTTTTATTAGTTTTATATAGTTTTTTATCGTTTTATATAGTTTTATATAGTTTTATATAGTTTCATTAGTTTTATATAGTGTTATAGAGTTTTATATACTTTTATATAGTTTTATATGGTTTTATAGAGTTTTATATAGTTTTATATAGTTTTACAGAGTTTCATATAGTTTTATATAGTTTTATTTAGTTTTATATAGTTTTATATAGTTTTATATAGTTTTATTAGTTTTATATAGTTTTTTATAGTTTTATATGCTTTTATATATTTTGATATAGTTTTATATAGTTTTATCAGTTTTATATAGTTTTATTTACTTTTATATAGTTATATATGGTTTTATAGAGTTTTATATAGTTTTATATAGTTTTATATAGTTTTACATAGTTTTATATAGTTCTGTATAGTTTTATACAGTTTTATATAGTTTTATATAGTTTTATATAGTTTTATTTGTTTTATATAGTTTTATTTACTTTTATATAGTTTTATATCGTTTTATAGAGTTTTATATAGTTTTATATAGTTTTATATAGTTTTATATCGTTTTATAAAGTTTTATTAGTTTTATATACTTTTATATAGTTTTACACAGTTTTATATAGTTTTATATAGTTTTATATAGTTTTATATAGTTTATATAGTTTTATATAGTTTTATTAGTTTTATATAGTTTTATATAGTTTTATTAGTTTTATATAGTTTTATATAGTTTTACATACTTTTACATAGTTTTACATAGTTTTGTTAGTTTTATATAGTTTTATATAGTTTTATAGAATTTTATATAGTTTTATATAGTTTTATTTGTTTTATATAGCTTTATATAGTTTTATATAGTTTTATACAGTCTTATATAGTTTCATATAGTTTTATATAGTTTTATATAGTTTTATATGATTTTATATAGTTTTATATAGTTTTATGTAGTTTTATATAGTTTTATATAGTTTTATATAGTTTTATATAGTTTTGTTAGTTTTATATAGTTTTATATAGCTTTATAGAATTTTATATAGTCTTATATAGTTTTATAGAATTTTAAATAGTTTTATATAGTTTTTTATAGTTTTATATGCTTTTATATATTTTGATATAGTTTTATATAGTTTTATCAGTTTTATATAGTGTTATTTACTTTTATATAGTTTTATATGGTTTTATAGAGTTTTATATAGTTTTATATAGTTTTATATAGTTTTATATAGTTTTATATGATTTTATATAGTTTTATGTAGTTTTATATAGTTTTACATAGTTTTATATAGTTTTATATATTTTTATAGAATTTTATATAGTCTTATATAGTTTTATAGAATTTTAAATAGTTTTATATAGTTTCATAGAATTTTATATAGTTTTATATAGTTTTATATAGTTTCATACAGTTTTGTTAGTTTTATATAGTTTTATATAGTTTTATATAGTTTTATATAGTTTCATATAGTTTTGTTAGTTTTATATAGTTTTATATAGTTTTATATAGTTTTATATAGTTTTATATAGTTTCATATAGTTTTGTTAGTTTTATATATTTTTGTATAGATTTATATAGTTTTATATAGTTTTAGATAGTTTTATATAGTTTTATATAGTTTTATATAGTTTTACATAGTTTTATATAGTTTTATATAGTTTTATGGAGTTTTATGGAGTTTTATATAGTTATATATAGATTTATATAGTTTTATATAGTCTTACATAGTTTTATATAGTTTTGTTAGTTTTATACAGTTTTATATAGTTTTATGTAGTTTTATATAGTTTTATACAGTTTTATATAGTTTTACATAGTTTTATTAGTTTTATATAGTTTTATATAGTTTTATATAGTTTAATATAGCTTTATGTAGTTCTTTATACTTTTATATAGTTTTATATAGTTTTATATAGTTTTATATAGTTTTATATAGTTTCATATAGTTCTATTTGTTTTATATAGTTTTATTTACTTTTATATAGTTTTATTTCGTTTTATAGAGTTATGTATAGTTTTATATAGTTTCATATAGTTTTACATAGTTTTATATTGTTTTATTAGTTTTGTTAGTTTTATATAGTTTTATATAGTTTTATAGAGCTTTGTTAGTTTTATATAGTTTTATATAGTTTTATAGAATTTTATATAGTTTTATATAGTTCTAATAGTTTTATATTGTTTTACATAGTTTTATTAGTTTTATATAGTTTTATATACTTTTATATGGTTTGACATACTTTTATATAGTTTTATATAGTTCTAAATAGTTTTATATTGTTTTACATAGTTTTATTAGTTTTATGTAGTTTTATATAGTTTTATATAGTTTCATATAGTTTTATATAGTTTTATACAGTTTTATATATTTTTATATAGTTTTATATAGTTTCATATAGTTTCATATAGTTTTATATAGTTTTATATAGTTTCATATAGTTTTATATAGTTTTATACAGTTTTATATAGTTTTATATAGTTTTATATTGTTTTACATAGTTTTATTAGTTTTATATAGTTTTATATAATTTTATATAGTATCATATAGTTTTATATAGTTTTATACAGTTTTATATAGTTTTATATAGTTTTATATACTTTTATATAGCTTTATTAGTTTTATATAGTTTTATACAGTTTTATATAGTTTTATATATCTTTATATAGTTCTTTATACTTTTATATAGTTTTATATAGTTCTAAATAGTTTTATATTGTTTTACATAGTTTTATATAGTTCTATATAGTTTTATACAGTTTTATATAGTGTTATATAGTTCTATATAGTTTTATAAAGTTTTATTAGTTTTATATAGTTTTACATAGTTTTATATAGTTCTATATAGTTTTATACAGTTTTATATAGTGTTATATAGTTCTATATAGTTTTTATATAGTTTTTTGTAGTTTTATATAGTTTTATTAGTTTTATATAGTTTTCTATAGTTTTATATAGTTTTATATAGTTTTATATAGTTTTATTTGTTTTTTATAATTTTATTTACTTTTATATAGTTTTATATCATTTTATAGAGTTTTTTATAGTTTTATATAGTTTTATATAGTTTTATATAGTTTTATATAGTTTTATATAGTTTTATATAGTTTTATTAGTTTTATATAGTTTTATATAGTATTATACAGTTTTATATAGTTTTACACAGTTTTATATAGTCTTATTAGTTTTATATCGTTTTATAGAGTTTTAAATAGTTTTATATAGTTTTATATAGTTTTATATAGTGTAATTAGTTTTATACAGTTTTATATTGTATAATATAGATTTATATAGTTTAATATAGTTTTATATAGTTTTGCATAGTTTTATACAGTTCTATTTAGTTTTATGCAGTTTTATATAGTTTTATATAGTCTTATAGAGTCTTATATAGTTTTATATAGTCTTATATATCTTTATATAGTTGTGTATACTTTTATATAGTTTTATATTGTTCTAAATAGTTTTATACAGTTTTATATAGTGTTATATAGTTCTATATAGTTTTATATAGTTTTATTAGTTTTATATAGTTTTTTATAGTTTTATATACTTTTATATAGTTTTATATACTTTTATATAGTTTTACATAGTTTTATATAGTTTTATATAGCTTTATATAGTTCTATATACTTTTATATAGTTTTATATAGTTTTATATAGTTTAAAATAGTTTTATGTAGGTTTATATAGTTTTATATAGTTTTACATAGTTTTATAAAGTTCTATATAGTATTATACAGTTTTTAATAGTTCTATATAGTTTTATACAGTTTTATATAGTTTTGTATTGTTTTATATAGTTTTATATAGTTCTATATAGCTTTATATAGTTTTATATAGTTTTATTAGTTTTATATAGTTTTATATAGTTTTATATAGTTTAATATAGCTTTATATAGTTCTTTATACTTTTATATAGTTTTATATAGTTCTAAATAGTTTTATATTGTTTTACATAGTTTATATAGTTCTATATAGTTTTATACAGTTTTATATAGTGTTATATAGTTCTATATAGTTTTATATAGTTTTATTAGTTTTATATAGTCTTACATAGTTTTATATAGTTTTATATAGTTTTACATAGTTCTATATAGTTCTGTAAAGTTTTATACAGTTTTATACAGTTTTATATACTTTTATATAGTTTTATATAGTTTTATATAGTTTTATATAGTTTTATATAGTTTCATATAGTTCTATTTGTTTTATATAGTTTTATTTACTTTTATATAGTTTTATTTCGTTTTATAGAATTATGTATAGTTTTATATAGTTTCATATAGTTTTATATAGTTTTATATTGTTTTATTAGTTTTATATAGTTTTATATAGTTTTATTAGTTTTATATAGTTTTATATAGTTTTACATAATTTTACGTTGTTTTATAAAGTTTTATTAGTTTTATATACTTTTATATAGTTTTACATAGCTTTATAGTTTTATTAGTTTTATATAGTTTTATATAGTATTACATAGTTTTACATACTTTTATATTGTTTTACATAGTTCTATATAGTTTTATCAGGTTTATATAGTTTTATATAGTATTACATAGTTTTATATAGTTCTCTATAGTTTTATACAGTTTTATACAGTTTTATATAGTTTTATATAGTTTTATATAGTGTTATATAGTTCTATATAGTTTTATATAGTTTTATTAGTTTTATATAGTTTTACATAGTTTTATATAGTTCTATATAGTTTTATACAGTTTTATATAGTGTTATATAGTTCTATATAGTTTTATATAGTTTTATGTAGTTTTATATAGTTCTATTAGTTTTATATAGTTTTCTATAGTTTTATATAGTCTTATATAGTTTTATATAGTTTTATGTAGTTTTATATAGTTTTATATAGTTTTATTAGTTTTATATAGTTTTATTAGTTTTATATAGTTTTTTATAGTTTTATATGCTTTTATATATTTTGATATAGTTTTATATAGTTTTATCAGTTTTATATAGTTTTATTTACTTTTATATAGTTTTATATGGTTTTATAGAGTTTTATATAGTTTTATATAGTTTCATAGAATTTTATATAGTTTTATATAGTTTTATATAGTTTCATACAGTTTTGTTAGTTTTATATAGTTTCATATAGTTTTATATAGTTTTATATAGTTTCATATAGTTTTGTTAGTTTTATATAGTTTTATATAGTTTTATATAGTTTTATATAGTTTTATATAGTTTCATATAGTTTTGTTAGTTTCATATATTTTTGTATAGATTTATATAGTTTTATATAGTTTTAGATAGTTTTATATAGTTTTATATAGTTTTATATAGTTTTACATAGTTTTATATAGTTTTATATAGTTTTATGGAGTTTTATGGAGTTTTATATAGTTATATATAGTTTTGTATAGTTTTATATAGTCTTACATAGTTTTATATAGTTTTGTTAGTTTTATATAGTTTTATATAGTTTTATGTAGTTTTATATAGTTTTATACAGTTTTATATAGTTTTACATAGTTTTACATAGTTTTGTTAGTTTTATATAGTTTTATATAGTTTTATAGAGCTTTGTTAGTTTTATATAGTTTTATATTGTTTTATAGAATTTTATATAGTTTTATATAGTTCTAAATAGTTTTATATTGTTTTACATAGTTTTATTAGTTTTATATAGTTTTATATACTTTTATATGGTTTGACATACTTTTATATAGTTTTATATAGTTCTAAATAGTTTTATATTGTTTTACATAGTTTTATTAGTTTTATATAGTTTTATATAGTTTTATATAGTTTCATATAGTTTTATATAGTTTTATACAGTTTTATATATTTTTATATAGTTTTATATAGTTTCATATAGTTTTATATAGTTTTATATAGTTTCATATAGTTTTATATAGTTTTATACAGTTTTATATAGTTTTATATAGTTTTATATTGTTTTACATAGTTTTATTAGTTTTATATAGTTTTATATAATTTTATATAGTATCATATAGTTTTTATATAGTTTTATACAGTTTTATATAGTTTTATATAGTTTTATATAGTTTTATATAGCTTTATTAGTTTTATATAGTTTTAAACAGTTTTATATAGTTTTATATATCTTTATATAGTTCTTTATACTTTTATATAGTTTTATATAGTTCTAAATAGTTTTATATTGTTTTACATAGTTTTATATAGTTCTATATAGTTTTATACAGTTTTATATAGTGTTATATAGTTCTATATAGTTTTATAAAGTTTTATTAGTTTTATATAGTTTTACATAGTTTTATATAGTTCTATATAGTTTTATACAGTTTTATATAGTGTTATATAGTTCTATATAGTTTTATATAGTTTTTTGTAGTTTTATATAGTTTTATTAGTTTTATATAGTTTTCTATAGTTTTATATAGTTTTATTAGTTTTATATAGTTTTATATAGTATTATACAGTTTTATATAGTTTTACACAGTTTTATATAGTCTTATTAGTTTTATATAGTTTTATATAGTTTTATATAGTTTTATATAGTTTTATTTGTTTTTTATAATTTTATTTACTTTTATATAGTTTTATATCGTTTTATAGAGTTTTAAATAGTTTTATATAGTTTTATATAGTTTTATATAGTGTAATTAGTTTTATAAAGTTTTATATTGTATAATATAGATTTATATAGTTTTATATAGTTTTATATAGTTTTGCATAGTTTTATACAGTTCTATTTAGTTTTATGCAGTTTTATATAGTTTTATATAGTCTTATAGAGTCTGATATAGTTTTATATAGTCTTATATATCTTTATATAGTTGTGTATACTTTTATATAGTTTTATATTGTTCTAAATAGTTTTATACAGTTTTATATAGTGTTATATAGTTCTATATAGTTTTATATAGTTTTATTAGTTTTATATAGTTTTTTATAGTTTTATATACTTTTATATAGTTTTATATACTTTTATATAGTTTTACATAGTTTTATATAGTTTTATATAGCTTTATATAGTTCTATATACTTTTATATAGTTTTATATAGTTTTATATAGTTTTAAAATAGTTTTATGTAGGTTTATATAGTTTTATATAGTTTTTACATAGTTTTATATAGTTCTATATAGTATTATACAGTTTTTAATAGTTCTATATAGTTTTATACAGTTTTATATAGTTTTGTATTGTTTTATATAGTTTTATATAGTTCTATATAGCTTTATATAGTTTTATATAGTTTTATTAGTTTTACATAGTTTTATATAGTTTTATATAGTTTAATATAGCTTTATGTAGTTCTTTATACTTTTATATAGTTTTATATAGTTCTAAATAGTTTTATATTGTTTTACATAGTTTATATAGTTCTATATAGTTTTATACAGTTTTATATAGTGTTATATAGTTCTATATAGTTTTATATAGTTTTATTAGTTTTATATAGTTTTACATAGTTTTATATAGTTTTATATAGTTTTACATAGTTCTATATAGTTCTGTAAAGTTTTATACAGTTTTATACTGTTTTATATACTTT
>NW_027475559.1:0-40455 GCF_051020985.1 Nomia melanderi | reverse complement strand
TATAAAACAATATAAAACTGTGTAAAACTATATAAAACTATATAAAACTACATAAAACTAATAAAGCGATATAAAATTATATAAAACTATTAAAAACTAATAAAACTATAGTTAGCTATATAAAACTATATAATACTATATAAAACTATATAAAACTATATAAAACTATATAAAACTATATAAAACTAATAAAACTATATAAAACTACATAAAACTATATAAAACTATATAAAACTATATAAAACTATATAAAACTATATAAAACTATATAAAACTATATAAAAGAATATAAAACTGTATAAAACTATATAAAACTAATAAAACAATATAAAACTGTGTAAAACTATATAAAACTACATAGAACTATATAAAACTATATAAAACTATATAAAACTGTATAAAACTATATAAAACTGATAAAACTATATAAAACTATATAAAACTATATAAAACTATATAAAACTATATAAAACTATATAAAACTATATAAAACTATATAAAACTATATAAAACTATATAAAACTATATAAAACTATATAAAACTATCTAAAACTATATAAAACTATATAAAACTATATAAAACCATATAAAACCATATAAAACAATATAAAACTATATAAAACTATATAAAACTATATGAAACTATATAAAACTATATAAAACTAATAAAACTATATAAAGCTATATAAAACTATATAAAACTATATAGAGCTATGTAAAAATATATAAAACTAATAAAACTATATAAAACTGTATAAAACTATACAAAACAAATAAAACTATATAAAACTATATAAAACTGTATAAAACTATATAAAACTATATAAAACTATATAAAACTAATAAAACTATATAAAACTGATAAAACTATATAAAACTATATAAAACTATATAAAACTATATAAAACTATATAAAACTATAAAACTATATAAACTATATAAAACTATATAAAACTATATAAAACTATATAAAACTATATAAAACTATATAAAACTATATAAAACTATATAAAACTATATAAAACTATATAAAACTATATAAAACTATATAAAACTATATAAAACCATATAAAACAATATAAAACTATATAAAACTATATAAAACTATATAAAACCATATAAAACTATATAAAACTATAAAAACTATATAAACTATATAAAACTATACAAAACTATGTAAAACTATATAGAACTATATAAAACAATATAAAACTATATAAAACTATATAAAACTATATGAAACTATATAAAACTATATAAAACTAATAAAACCATATAAAGCTATATAAAACTATATAAAACTATATAAAACTAATAAAACTATATTACTCTATATAAAAATATATAAAACTGTATAAGGCTATATCAAACTAGTAAAACAATATAAAACTGTGTAAAACTATATAAAACTATATTAAACTATATAAAACTATATAAAACTATATAAAACTATATAAAACTGTATAAAACTATGTAAAAATATATAAAACTAATAAAACTATATAAAACTGTGTAAAACTATACAATACAAATAAAACTATATAAAACTATATAAAACTGTATAAAACTAATAAAACTATATAAAGCTATATAAAACTATATAAAACTATATAAAACTAATATAACTATATGAATCTATATAAAAATATATGAAACTGTATAAGGCTATATCAAACTAATAAAACAATATAAAACTGTGCAAAACTATATAAAACTATATTAAACTATATAAAACTATATAAAATTATATAAATCTATATAAAGCTATACAAAACTATATAAAACTATGTAAAACTATGTAAAACTACATAAAACTATATAAAACTATATAAATCTAATAAAACTATATAAACGTATAAAATTCTATTAAAACTATATCAAACTATATAAAACTAATAAAACTATATGAATCTATATAAAACAATATAAAACTGTATAAGGCTATATCAAACTAATAAAACAATATAAAACTGTGTAAAACTATATAAAACTATGTAAAACTAATAAAACTGTTTAAAAGTATATGAAACTAATAAAACTACATAAAACTATACAGAGCTATATAAAACTGTATAAAGCTAATAAAACTATATAAAACTACACAAAACTATATAAAACTATATAAAACTATATACAACTAATAAAACTATATGAATCAATATAAAACTATATAAAACTGTATAAAACTGTATAAAAGTATATAAAAGTATATAAAACTATATAAAACTATATAAAACTATATAAAACTATATAAAAGAATATAAAACTGTATAAAACTATATGAAACTAATAAAACAATATAAAACTGTGTAAAACTATATAAAACTATATAAAACTACATAAAACTAATAAAGCGATATAAAATTATATAAAACTATTAAAAACTAATAAAACTATAGTTAGCTATATAAAACTATATAATACTATATAAAACTATATAAAACTATATAAAACTATATAAAACTATATAAAACTAATAAAACTATATAAAACTACATAAAACTATATAAAACTATATAAAACTATATAAAACTATATAAAACTATATAAAACTATATAAAACTATATAAAAGAATATAAAACTGTATAAAACTATATAAAACTAATAAAACAATATAAAACTGTGTAAAACTATATAAAACTACATAGAACTATATAAAACTATATAAAACTATATAAAACTGTATAAAACTATATAAAACTGATAAAACTATATAAAACTATATAAAACTATATAAAACTATATAAAACTATATAAAACTATATAAAACTATATAAAACTATATAAAACTATATAAAACTATATAAAACTATATAAAACTATATAAAACTATCTAAAACTATATAAAACTATATAAAACTATATAAAACCATATAAACCATATAAAACAATATAAAACTATATAAAACTATATAAAACTATATGAAACTATATAAAACTATATAAAACTAATAAAACTATATAAAGCTATATAAAACTATATAAAACTATATAGAGCTATGTAAAAATATATAAAACTAATAAAACTATATAAAACTGTATAAAACTATACAAAACAAATAAAACTATATAAAACTATATAAAACTGTATAAAACTAATAAAACTATATAAAGCTATATAAAACTATATAAAACTATATAAAACTATATAGAACTATGTAAAACTATATAAAACTATATAAAACTATATAAAACTATATAAAACTATACAAAACTCTATAAAATTATATAAAACTATATAAAACTATATGAAGCTATATAAAACAATATAAAACTATATAAAATTATATAAAACTATATAAAACTATATAAAATTATATAAAACTATATAAAACTATATAAAAATATATAAAACTATATAAAACTATATAAAACTATATAAAACTCTATAAAATTATATAAAACTATATAAAACTATATGAAGCTATATAAAACTATATAAAACTATATAAAACTATATAAAACTATATAAAACTATATAAAACTATATAAAACCATATAAAACCATATAAAACAATATAAAACTATATGAAACTATATAAAACTATATGAAACTATATAAAACTATATAAAACTAATAAAACTATATAAAGCTATATAAAACTGTATAAAACTATATAAAACTAATAAAACTATATGACTCTATATAAAAATATATAAAACTGTATAAGGCTATATCAAACTAATAAAACAATATAAAACTGTGTAAAACTATATAAAACTATATAAAACTATATTAAACTATATAAAACTATATAAAACTATATAAAACTATATAGAGCTATGTAAAAATATATAAAACTAATAAAACTATATAAAACTGTATAAAACTATACAAAACAAATAAAACTATATAAAACTATATAAAACTGTATAAAACTAATAAAACTATATAAAGCTATATAAAACTATATAAAACTATATAAAACTATATAGAACTATGTAAAACTATATAAAACTATATAAAAATATATAAAACTATACAAAACTCTATAAAATTATATAAAACTATATAAAACTATATGAAGCTATATAAAACTATATAAAACTATATAAAATTATATAAAACTATATGAAACTAAATAAAACTGTACAAAACTATATGAAACTATATAAAACTATATAAAACTAATAAAACTATATAAGACCTATATAAAACTGTATAAAACTAATAAAACTGTATAAATCTGTGTAAAACTATCTAAAACTATATAAAACTATATAAAATTATATAAAACTATATAAAACTATATAAAAATATATAAAACTATATAAAACTATATAAAACTATATAAAACTATATAAAACTATGTAAAACTGCATAAAACTGTATAAAACTTATAAAACTATATAAAACTATATAAAAGTATATAAAACTGTATAAAACTAAATAAAACTGTATAAAACTATATAAAACAATATAAATCTATATAAAACTATATAAAACTATGTAAAACTATATAAAACTATATAAAACTATGTAAAACTATATAAAATTAATAAAACTGTATAAAACTATATAGAACTACATAAAACTAATAAAACTATATGAAACTGTATAAAACTACATAAAACTATATAAAACTATTTTATACTATATGAAACTCTATAAAACTATTAAAACTATATGAATCTATGTAAAACTATATGAAACTATATAAAACTATATAAAACTATATAAAACGATATAAAACTATATAACTAATAAAACTATATGAATCTATTTAAAACTATATAAAACTGTATAAGGCTATATCAAACTAATAAAACTATATGAAACTATACAAAACAAATAAAAGTATATGAAAGTATATAAAACTGTATAAAACTATATAAAACAATATAAAACTATATAAAGCTATATAAAACTATATAAAACTATATAAAGCTAATAAAATTATATGAATCTATATAAAACTATATAAAACTGTATAAGGCTATATCAAACTAATAAAACTATATAAAACTATACAAAACAAATAAAACTATATAAAACTATATGAAACTATATAAAACTATATAAAACTGTATAAAACTATACAAAACTATATGAAACTATATAAAACTGTATAAAACTATATAAACCTAATAAAACTATATAAAACTGTGTAAAACTATATAAAATTATATAAAACTGTATAAAACTAAATAAAACTAATAAAACTATATAAAACTAATGATACTGAATGAATCTATATAATACTATATATAACTATATAAAACCATGTAAATTGTATAAAACTGTATAAAACTATATAAAACTAATAAAACTATATAAAACTGTGTAAAACTATATAAAACTATATTAAACTATATAAAACTATATGAAACTATATAAAACTATATAAAACTATGTACAACTATATAAAAGTAATAAAACTGTATAAAACTATATAGAACCATATAAAACTAATAAAGCTATATGAAACTGTATAAAACTATATAGAACAATTTAAAACTATATAAAACTATATAAAACTGTATAAAATTATATAAAATTATATAAATCTATATAAAGCTATACAAAACTATATAAAACTATGTAAAACTATATAAAACTATATAAAACTATATAAAACTATAGAAAACTATATAAATCTAATAAAACTATGTGAAACTGTATAAAACTATATAAACGTATAAAATTCTATTAAAACTATATCAAACTATATAAAACTAATAAAACTATATGAATCTATATAAAACAATATAAAACTGTATAAGGCTATATCAAACTAATAAAACAATATAAAACTGTGTAAAACTATATAAAACTATATTAAACTATGTAAAACTATATAAAAGTAACAAAACTGTATAAAAACTATAAAGAACTATATAAAACTAATAAAATTATATAAAACTATATAAAACTATACAAAACTATATAAAACTATATAAAACTGTATAAAACTATATAGAACTAATAAAACTAAATAAAACTGTGTAAAACTATATAAAACTCTGTAAAACTATATAAAACTATATAAAACTATATAAACCTATATAAAACTATATGAAACTATATAAAACAATATAAATCTATATAAAACTATATTAGACTATGTAAAACTATATAAAACTATATAAAACTATATAAAACTATGTAAAACTATATAAAATTAATAAAACTGTATAAAAACTATATAGAACTATATAAAACTAATAAAGCTATTTAAAACTGTGTAAAATTGTATAAAACTATATAAAACTATATGAAGCTATATAAAACTATACAAAACAAATAATACTATATAAATCTACATAAAACTATATAAAACTATATAAAACTAAATAAAACTGTATAAAACTATATAAAACAATATAAATCTATATAAAACTATATTAAACTATGTAAAACTATATAAAACTATATAAAACTATGTAAAACTATATAAAATTAATAAAACTGTATAAAAACTATATAGAACTATATAAAACTAATAAAACTATATGAAACTGTATAAAACTACATAGAACTATATAAAACTATTATATACTATATGAAACTCTATAAAACTATTAAAACTATATGAATCTATGTAAAACTATATGAAACTATATAAAACTATATAAAACTATATAAAACGATATAAAACTATATAACTAATAAAACTATATGAATCTATTTAAAACTATATAAAACTGTATAAGGCTATATCAAACTAATAAAACTATATGAAACTATACAAAACAAATAAAAGTATATGAAAGTATATAAAACTGTATAAAACTATATAAAACAATATAAAACCATATAAAGCTATATAAAACTATATAAAACTATATAAAGCTAATAAAATTATATGAATCTATATAAAACTATATAAAACTGTATAAGGCTATATCAAACTAATAAAACTATATAAAACTATACAAAACAAATAAAACTATATAAAACTATATGAAACTATATAAAACTATATAAAACTGTATAAAACTATACAAAACTATATGAAACTATATAAAACTGTATAAAACTATATAAACCTAATAAAACTATATAAAACTGTGTAAAACTATATAAAATTATATAAAACTGTATAAAACTAAATAAAACTAATAAAACTATATAAAACTAATGATACTGAATGAATCTATATAATACTATATATAACTATATGAAACCATGTATAACTGTATAAAACTGTATAAAACTATATAAAACTATACAAAACTAATAAAACTATATAAAACTATATAAAAGTAATAAAACTATATGAAATTGTATAAAACTGTATAAACGTATAAAATTCTATTAAAAACTATATCAAACTATATAAAACTAATAAAACTATATGAATCTATATAAAACAATATAAAACTGTATAAGGCTATATCAAACTAATAAAACAATATAAAACTGTGTAAAACTATATAAAACTATATAAAACTAATAAAACTGATTAAAAGTATATGAAACTAATAAAACTACATAAAACTATATAAAACTATATAAACTATATAAAAGAATATAAAACTGTATAAAACTATATAAAACTAATAAAACAATATAAAACTGTGTAAAACTATATAAAACTACATAAAACTATATAAAACTATATAAAACTATATAAAACTGTATAAAACTATATAAAACTGATAAAACTATATAAAACTATATAAAACTATATAAAACTATATAAAACTATATAAAACTATATAAAACTATATAAAACTATATAAAACTATATAAAACTATATAAAACTATATAAAACTATATAAAACTATATAAAACTATATAGAACTATATAAAACTATATAAAACTATATAAAACTATATAAAACTATATAAAACCATATAAAACAATATAAAACTATATAAAACTATATAAAACTATATAAAACCATATAAAACTATATAAAACTATATAAAACTATATAAAACTATATAAAACTATACAAAACTATGTAAAACTATATAGAACTATATAAAACAATATAAAACTATATAAAACTATATAAAACTATATGAAACTATATAAAACTATATAAAACTAATAAAACCATATAAAGCTATATAAAACTATATAAAACTATATAAAACTAATAAAACTATATTACTCTATATAAAAATATATAAAACTGTATAAGGCTATATCAAACTAGTAAAACAATATAAAACTGTGTAAAACTATATAAAACTATATTAAACTATATAAAACTATATAAAACTATATAAAACTATATAAAACTATATAAAACTATGTAAAAATATATAAAACTAATAAAACTATATAAAACTGTGTAAAACTATACAATACAAATAAAACTATATAAAACTATATAAAACTGTATAAAACTAATAAAACTATATAAAGCTATATAAAACTATATAAAACTATATAAAACTAATATAACTATATGAATCTATATAAAAATATATGAAACTGTATAAGGCTATATCAAACTAATAAAACAATATAAAACTGTGCAAAACTATATAAAACTATATTAAACTATATAAAACTATATAAAATTATATAAATCTATATAAAGCTATACAAAACTATATAAAACTATGTAAAACTATATAGAGCTATGTAAAATATATAAAACTAATAAAACTATATAAAACTGTATAAAACTATACAAAACAAATAAAACTATATAAAACTATATAAAACTGTATAAAACTAATAAAACTATATAAAGCTTTATAAAACTATATAAAACTATATAAAACTATATAGAACTATGTAAAACTATATAAAACTATATAAAAATATATAAAACTATACAAAACTCTATAAAATTATATAAAACTATATAAAACTATATGAAGCTATATAAAACTATATAAAACTATATAAAATTATATAAAACTATATGAAACTAAATAAAACTGTACAAAACTATATGAAACTATATAAAACTATATAAAACTAATAAAACTATATAAGACCTATATAAAACTGTATAAAACTAATAAAACTGTATAAATCTGTGTAAAACTATCTAAAACTATATAAAACTATATAAAATTATATAAAACTATATAAAACTATATAAAAATATATAAAACTATATAAAACTATATAAAACTATATAAAACTATATAAAACTATGTAAAACTGCATAAAACTGTATAAAACTATATAAAACTATATAAAACTATATAAAAGTATATAAAACTGTATAAAACTAAATAAAACTGTATAAAACTATATAAAACAATATAAATCTATATAAAACTATATAAAACTATGTAAAACTATATAAAACTATATAAAACTATGTAAAACTATATAAAATTAATAAAACTGTATAAAAACTATATAGAACTATATAAAACTAATAAAACTATATGAAACTGTATAAAACTACATAAAACTATATAAAACTATTTTATACTATATGAAACTCTATAAAACTATTAAAACTATATGAATCTATGTAAAACTATATGAAACTATATAAAACTATATAAAACTATATAAAACGATATAAAACTATATAACTAATAAAACTATATGAATCTATTTAAAACTATATAAAACTGTATAAGGCTATATCAAACTAATAAAACTATATGAAACTATACAAAACAAATAAAAGTATATGAAAGTATATAAAACTGTATAAAACTATATAAAACAATATAAAACTATATAAAGCTATATAAAACTATATAAAACTATATAAAGCTAATAAAATTATATGAATCTATATAAAACTATATAAAACTGTATAAGGCTATATCAAACTAATAAAACTATATAAAACTATACAAAACAAATAAAACTATATAAAACTATATGAAACTATATAAAACTATATAAAACTGTATAAAACTATACAAAACTATATGAAACTATATAAAACTGTATAAAACTATATAAACCTAATAAAACTATATAAAACTGTGTAAAACTATATAAAATTATATAAAACTGTATAAAACTAAATAAAACTAATAAAACTATATAAAACTAATGATACTGAATGAATCTATATAATACTATATATAACTATATAAAACCATGTAAAATTGTATAAACTGTATAAAACTATATAAAACTAATAAAACTATATAAAACTGTGTAAAACTATATAAAACTATATTAAACTATATAAAACTATATGAAACTATATAAAACTATATAAAACTATGTACAACTATATAAAAGTAATAAAACTGTATAAAAACTATATAGAACCATATAAAACTAATAAAGCTATATGAAACTGTATAAAACTATATAGAACAATTTAAAACTATATAAAACTATATAAAACTGTATAAAATTATATAAAATTATATAAATCTATATAAAGCTATACAAAACTATATAAAACTATGTAAAACTATATAAAACTATATAAAACTATATAAAACTATAGAAAACTATATAAATCTAATAAAACTATGTGAAACTGTATAAAACTATATAAACGTATAAAATTCTATTAAAACTATATCAAACTATATAAAACTAATAAAACTATATGAATCTATATAAAACAATATAAAACTGTATAAGGCTATATCAAACTAATAAAACAATATAAAACTGTGTAAAACTATATAAAACTATATTAAACTATGTAAAACTATATAAAAGTAACAAAACTGTATAAAAACTATAAAGAACTATATAAAACTAATAAAATTATATAAAACTATATAAAACTATACAAAACTATATAAAACTATATAAAACTGTATAAAACTATATAAAACTAATAAAACTAAATAAAACTGTGTAAAACTATATAAAACTCTGTAAAACTATATAAAACTATATAAAACTATTTAAACCTATATAAAACTATATGAAACTATATAAAACTATATAAAACTATATAAAACTGTGTAAAAGTATATAAAACTATATTAAACTATATAAAACAATATAAAACTATATAAAACTATATAAACCTATATAAAACTATATCAAACTATATAAAACTATATAGAACTATATAAAACTATATAAAACTATATAAACCTATACAAAACAAATAAAACTATATAAAACTATATAAAACTATATAAAACAATATAAAACTATATGAAACTATATAAAACTGTACAAAACTATATGAAACTACATAAAACTATATAAAACTAATAAAACTATATAAGAAGTATATAAAACTGTATAAAACTAATAAAACTGTATAAATCTGTGTAAAACTATATAAAACTATATTAAACTATATAAAACAGTATAAAACTATATAAAACTATATAAAACTATATAAAACTATGTAAAACTATATAAAAGTAACAAAACTGTATAAAAACTATAAAGAACTATATAAAACTAATAAAATTATATAAAACTATATAAAACTATACAAAACTATATAAAACTATATAAAACTGTATAAAACTATATAGAACTAATAAAACTAAATAAAACTGTGTAAAACTATATAAAACTCTGTAAAACTATATAAAACTATATAAAACTATATAAACCTATATAAAACTATATGAAACTATATAAAACAATATAAATCTATATAAAACTATATTAGACTATGTAAAACTATATAAAACTATATAAAACTATATAAAACTATGTAAAACTATATAAAATTAATAAAACTGTATAAAAACTATATAGAACTATATAAAACTAATAAAGCTATTTAAAACTGTGTAAAATTGTATAAAACTATATAAAACTATATGAAGCTATATAAAACTATACAAAACAAATAATACTATATAAATCTACATAAAACTATATAAAACTATATAAAACTAAATAAAACTGTATAAAACTATATAAAACAATATAAATCTATATAAAACTATATTAAACTATGTAAAACTATATAAAACTATATAAAACTATATAAAACTATGTAAAACTATATAAAATTAATAAAACTGTATAAAAACTATATAGAACTATATAAAACTAATAAAACTATATGAAACTGTATAAAACTACATAGAACTATATAAAACTATTTTATACTATATGAAACTCTATAAAACTATTAAAACTATATGAATCTATGTAAAACTATATGAAACTATATAAAACTATATAAAACTATATAAAACGATATAAAACTATATAACTAATAAAACTATATGAATCTATTTAAAACTATATAAAACTGTATAAGGCTATATCAAACTAATAAAACTATATGAAACTATACAAAACAAATAAAAGTATATGAAAGTATATAAAACTGTATAAAACTATATAAAACAATATAAAACCATATAAAGCTATATAAAACTATATAAAACTATATAAAGCTAATAAAATTATATGAATCTATATAAAACTATATAAAACTGTATAAGGCTATATCAAACTAATAAAACTATATAAAACTATACAAAACAAATAAAACTATATAAAACTATATGAAACTATATAAAACTATATACAACTGTATAAAACTATACAAAACTATATAAAACTATATAAAACTGTATAAAACTATATAAAACTAATAAAACTATATAAAACTGTGTAAAACTATATAAAATTATATAAAACTGTATAAAACTAAATAAAACTAATAAAACTATATAAAACTAATGATACTGAATGAATCTATATAATACTATATATAACTATATAAAACCATGTAAAATTGTATAAAACTGTATAAAACTATATAAAACTATACAAAACTAATAAAACTATATAAAACTATATAAAGTAATAAAACTATATGAAATTGTATAAAACTATATAAACGTATAATATTCTATTAAAACAATATCAAATTATGTAAAACTATATAAAACTGTATAAAGCTATATAAAACTAATAGAACTATATGAAACTGTGTAAAACTACATAAAACTATATTAAACTATATAAAACTATATGAAAGTATATAAAACTATATAAAACTATGTACAACTATATAAAAGTAATAAAACTGTATAAAAACTATATAGAACCATATAAAACTAATAAAGCTATATGAAGCTGTATAAAACTATATAGAACAATATAAAACTATATAAAACTATATAAAACTGTATAAAATTATATAAAATTATATAAAATTATATAAATCTATATAAAGCTATACAAAACTATATAAAACTATGTAAAACTAAGTAAAACTATATAAAACTATATAAAACTATATAAATCTAATAAAACTATATTAAACTGTATAAAACTATATACAACTAATAAAACTATATGAATCTATATAAAACTATATAAAACTGTATAAAACTGTATAAAAGTATATAAAAGTATATAAAACTATATAAAACTATATAAAACTATATAAAACTATATAAAACTATATAAAACTATATAAAACTATATAAAACTATATAAAAATATATAAAACTATATAAAATTATATAAAACTATATAAAACTATATAAAAATATATAAAACTATATAAAACTATATAAAACTATATAAAACTATATAAAACTATATAAAACTATATAAAACCATATAAAACAATATAAAACTATATAAAACTATATAAAACTATATAAAACTATATGAAACTATATAAAACTATATAAAACTAATAAAACTATGTAAAGCTATATAAAACTATATAAAACTATATTAAACTAATAAAACTATATGACACTATATAAAAATATATAAAACTGTATAAGGCTATATCAAACTAATAAAACTATATGAAACTATACAAAACAAATAAAAGTATATGAAAGTATATAAAACTGTATAAAACTATATAAAACAATATAAAACCATATAAAGCTATATAAAACTATATAAAACTATATAAAGCTAATAAAATTATATGAATCTATATAAAACTATATAAAACTGTATAAGGCTATATCAAACTAATAAAACTATATAAAACTATACAAAACAAATAAAACTATATAAAACTATATGAAACTATATAAAACTATATACAACTGTATAATACTATACAAAACTATATAAAACTATATAAAACTGTATAAAACTATATAAAACTAATAAAACTATATAAAACTGTGTAAAACTATATAAAATTATATAAAACTGTATAAAACTAAATAAAACTAATAAAACTATATAAAACTAATGATACTGAATGAATCTATATAATACTATATATAACTATATAAAACCATGTAAAATTGTATAAAACTGTATAAAACTATATAAAACTATACAAAACTAATAAAACTATATAAAACTATATAAAGTAATAAAACTATATGAAATTGTATAAAACTATATACACGTATAATATTCTATTAAAACAATATCAAATTATGTAAAACTATATAAAACTGTATAAAGCTATATAAAACTAATAGAACTATATGAAACTGTGTAAAACTATATAAAACTATATTAAACTATATAAAACTATATGAAAGTATATAAAACTATATAAAACTATGTACAACTATATAAAAGTAATAAAACTGTATAAAAACTATATAGAACCATATAGAACTAATAAAGCTATATGAAGCTGTATAAAACTATATAGAACAATATAAAACTATATAAAACTATATAAAACTGTATAAAATTGTATAAAATTATATAAAATTATATAAATCTATATAAAGCTATACAAAACTATATAAAACTATGTAAAACTAAGTAAAACTATATAAAACTATATAAAACTATATAAAACTATATAAATCTAATAAAACTATATTAAACTGTATAAAACTATATACAACTAATAAAACTATATGAATCTATATAAAACTATATAAAACTGTATAAAACTGTATAAAAGTATATAAAAGTATATAAAACTATATAAAAATATATAAAACTATATAAAATTATATAAAACTATATAAAACTATATAAAAATATATAAAACTATATAAAACTATATAAAACTATATAAAACTATATAAAACTATATAAAACTATATAAAACCATATAAAACAATATAAAACTATATAAAACTATATAAAACTATATAAAACTATATGAAACTATATAAAACATATAAAACTAATAAAACTATGTAAAGCTATATAAAACTATATAAAACTATATAAAACTAATAAAACTATATGACACTATATAAAAATATATAAAACTGTATAAGGCTATATCAAACTAATAAAACAATATAAAACTGTGTAAAACTATATAAAACTATATTAAACTATATAAAATTATATAAAACTATATAAAACTATATAAAACTATATAACACTATATAAAACTATATAAAAACTATATAAAAACTATATAAAACTATATATATAAAACTATATAAAACTATATAAAACTATATAAAACTATATAAAACCATATAAAACTATATAAAACTATATAAAACTATATAAAACTATATAAAACTATATAAAACTAATAAAACCATATAAAGCTATATAAAACTATATAAAACTATATAAAACTAATAAAACTATATTACTCTATATAAAAATATATAAAACTGTATAAGGCTATATCAAACTAATAAAACAATATCAAATTATGTAAAACTATATAAAACTGTATAAAGCTATATAAAACTAATAGAACTATATGAAACTGTGTAAAACTATATAAAACTATATTAAACTATATAAAACTATATGAAAGTATATAAAACTATATAAAACTATGTACAACTATATAAAAGTAATAAAACTGTATAAAAACTATATAGAACCATATAGAACTAATAAAGCTATATGAAGCTGTATAAAACTATATAGAACAGTATAAAACTATATAAAACTATATAAAACTGTATAAAATTGTATAAAATTATATAAAATTATATAAATCTATATAAAGCTATACAAAACTATATAAAACTATGTAAAACTAAGTAAAACTATATAAAACTATATAAAACTATATAAAACTATATAAATCTAATAAAACTATATTAAACTGTATAAAACTATATACAACTAATAAAACTATATGAATCTATATAAAACTATATAAAACTGTATAAAACTGTATAAAAGTATATAAAAGTATATAAAACTATATAAAAATATATAAAACTATATAAAATTATATAAAACTATATAAAACTATATAAAAATATATAAAACTATATAAAACTATATAAAACTATATAAAACTATATAAAACTATATAAAACTATATAAAACCATATAAAACAATATAAAACTATATAAAACTATATAAAACTATATAAAACTATATGAAACTATATAAAACTATATAAAACTAATAAAACTATGTAAAGCTATATAAAACTATATAAAACTATATAAAACTAATAAAACTATATGACACTATATAAAAATATATAAAACTGTATAAGGCTATATCAAACTAATAAAACAATATAAAACTGTGTAAAACTATATAAAACTATATTAAACTATATAAAATTATATAAAACTATATAAAACTATATAAAACTATATAACACTATATAAAACTATATAAAACTATATAAAACTATATAAAACTATATAAAACTATATAAAACTATATAAATCTAATAAAACTATATTAAACTGTATAAAACTATATACAACTAATAAAACTATATGAATCTATATAAAACTATATAAAACTGTATAAAACTGTATAAAAGTATATAAAAGTATATAAAACTATATAAAACTATATAAAACTATATAAAACTATATAAAACTATATAAAACTATATAAAACTATATAAAACTATATAAAAATATATAAAACTATATAAAATTATATAAAACTATATAAAACTATATAAAAATATATAAAACTATATAAAACTATATAAAACTATATAAAACTATATAAAACTATATAAAACTATATAAAACCATATAAAACAATATAAAACTATATAAAACTATATAAAACTATATAAAACTATATGAAACTATATAAAACTATATAAAACTAATAAAACTATGTAAAGCTATATAAAACTATATAAAACTATATTAAACTAATAAAACTATATGACACTATATGAAAAATATATAAAACTGTATAAGGCTATATCAAACTAATAAAACTATATGAAACTATACAAAACAAATAAAAGTATATGAAAGTATATAAAACTGTATAAAACTATATAAAACAATATAAAACCATATAAAGCTATATAAAACTATATAAAACTATATAAAGCTAATAAAATTATATGAATCTATATAAAACTATATAAAACTGTATAAGGCTATATCAAACTAATAAAACTATATAAAACTATACAAAACAAATAAAACTATATAAAACTATATGAAACTATATAAAACTATATACAACTGTATAATACTATACAAAACTATATAAAACTATATAAAACTGTATAAAACTATATAAAACTAATAAAACTATATAAAACTGTGTAAAACTATATAAAATTATATAAAACTGTATAAAACTAAATAAAACTAATAAAACTATATAAAACTAATGATACTGAATGAATCTATATAATACTATATATAACTATATAAAACCATGTAAAATTGTATAAAACTGTATAAAAACTATATAAAACTATACAAAACTAATAAAACTATATAAAACTATATAAAGTAATAAAACTATATGAAATTGTATAAAACTATATAAACGTATAATATTCTATTAAAACAATATCAAATTATGTAAAACTATATAAAACTGTATAAAGCTATATAAAACTAATAGAACTATATGAAACTGTGTAAAACTATATAAAACTATATTAAACTATATAAAACTATATGAAAGTATATAAAACTATATAAAACTATGTACAACTATATAAAAGTAATAAAACTGTATAAAAACTATATAGAACCATATAGAACTAATAAAGCTATATGAAGCTGTATAAAACTATATAGAACAATATAAAACTATATAAAACTATATAAAACTGTATAAAATTGTATAAAATTATATAAAATTATATAAATCTATATAAAGCTATACAAAACTATATAAAACTATGTAAAACTAAGTAAAACTATATAAAACTATATAAAACTATATAAAACTATA
This sequence comes from Nomia melanderi, assembly GCF_051020985.1. Classification (NCBI taxonomy): domain Eukaryota; kingdom Metazoa; phylum Arthropoda; class Insecta; order Hymenoptera; family Halictidae; genus Nomia; species Nomia melanderi. The sequence goes on along the minus strand of NW_027475559.1, from coordinate 22,555 downwards.
TAAATCTAATAAAACTATATTAAACTGTATAAAACTATATACAACTAATAAAACTATATGAATCTATATAAAACTATATAAAACTGTATAAAACTGTATAAAAGTATATAAAAGTATATAAAACTATATAAAAATATATAAAACTATATAAAATTATATAAAACTATATAAAACTATATAAAAATATATAAAACTATATAAAACTATATAAAACTATATAAAACTATATAAAACTATATAAAACTATATAAAACCATATAAAACAATATAAAACTATATAAAACTATATAAAACTATATAAAACTATATGAAACTATATAAAACTATATAAAACTAATAAAACTATGTAAAGCTATATAAAACTATATAAAACTATATAAAACTAATAAAACTATATGACACTATATAAAAATATATAAAACTGTATAAGGCTATATCAAACTAATAAAACAATATAAAACTGTGTAAAACTATATAAAACTATATTAAACTATATAAAATTATATAAAACTATATAAAACTATATAAAACTATATAACACTATATAAAACTATATAAAACTATATAAAACTATATAAAACTATATAAAACTATATAAAACTATATAAAACTATATAAAACTATATAAAACCATATAAAACTATATAAAACTATATAAAACTATATAAAACTATATAAAACTATATAAAACTAATAAAACCATATAAAGCTATATAAAACTATATAAAACTATATAAAACTAATAAAACTATATTACTCTATATAAAAATATATAAAACTGTATAAGGCTATATCAAACTAATAAAACAATATCAAATTATGTAAAACTATATAAAACTGTATAAAGCTATATAAAACTAATAGAACTATATGAAACTGTGTAAAACTATATAAAACTATATTAAACTATATAAAACTATATGAAAGTATATAAAACTATATAAAACTATGTACAACTATATAAAAGTAATAAAACTGTATAAAAACTATATAGAACCATATAGAACTAATAAAGCTATATGAAGCTGTATAAAACTATATAGAACAATATAAAACTATATAAAACTATATAAAACTGTATAAAATTGTATAAAATTATATAAAATTATATAAATCTATATAAAGCTATACAAAACTATATAAAACTATGTAAAACTAAGTAAAACTATATAAAACTATATAAAACTATATAAAACTATATAAATCTAATAAAACTATATTAAACTGTATAAAACTATATACAACTAATAAAACTATATGAATCTATATAAAACTATATAAAACTGTATAAAACTGTATAAAAGTATATAAAAGTATATAAAACTATATAAAAATATATAAAACTATATAAAATTATATAAAACTATATAAAACTATATAAAAATATATAAAACTATATAAAACTATATAAAACTATATAAAACTATATAAAACTATATAAAACTATATAAAACCATATAAAACAATATAAAACTATATAAAACTATATAAAACTATATAAAACTATATGAAACTATATAAAACTATATAAAACTAATAAAACTATGTAAAGCTATATAAAACTATATAAAACTATATAAAACTAATAAAACTATATGACACTATATAAAAATATATAAAACTGTATAAGGCTATATCAAACTAATAAAACAATATAAAACTGTGTAAAACTATATAAAACTATATTAAACTATATAAAATTATATAAAACTATATAAAACTATATAAAACTATATAACACTATATAAAACTATATAAAACTATATAAAACTATATAAAACTATATAAAACTATATAAAACTATATAAAACTATATAAAACTATATAAAACCATATAAAACTATATAAAACTATATAAAACTATATAAAACTATATAAAACTATATAAAACTAATAAAACCATATAAAGCTATATAAAACTATATAAAACTATATAAAACTAATAAAACTATATTACTCTATATAAAAATATATAAAACTGTATAAGGCTATATCAAACTAATAAAACAATATCAAATTATGTAAAACTATATAAAACTGTATAAAGCTATATAAAACTAATAGAACTATATGAAACTGTGTAAAACTATATAAAACTATATTAAACTATATAAAACTATATGAAAGTATATAAAACTATATAAAACTATGTACAACTATATAAAAGTAATAAAACTGTATAAAAACTATATAGAACCATATAGAACTAATAAAGCTATATGAAGCTGTATAAAACTATATAGAACAATATAAAACTATATAAAACTATATAAAACTGTATAAAATTGTATAAAATTATATAAAATTATATAAATCTATATAAAGCTATACAAAACTATATAAAACTATGTAAAACTAAGTAAAACTATATAAAACTATATAAAACTATATAAAACTATATAAATCTAATAAAACTATATTAAACTGTATAAAACTATATACAACTAATAAAACTATATGAATCTATATAAAACTATATAAAACTGTATAAAACTGTATAAAAGTATATAAAAGTATATAAAACTATATAAAACTATATAAAACTATATAAAACTATATAAAACTATATAAAACTATATAAAACTATATAAAACTATATAAAAATATATAAAACTATATAAAATTATATAAAACTATATAAAACTATATAAAAATATATAAAACTATATAAAACTATATAAAACTATATAAAACTATATAAAACTATATAAAACTATATAAAACCATATAAAACAATATAAAACTATATAAAACTATATAAAACTATATAAAACTATATGAAACTATATAAAACTATATAAAACTAATAAAACTATGTAAAGCTATATAAAACTATATAAAACTATATAAAACTAATAAAACTATATGACACTATATAAAAATATATAAAACTGTATAAGGCTATATCAAACTAATAAAACAATATAAAACTGTGTAAAACTATATAAAACTATATTAAACTATATAAAATTATATAAAACTATATAAAACTATATAAAACTATATAACACTATATAAAACTATATAAAACTATATAAAACTATATAAAACTATATAAAACTATATAAAACTATATAAAACTATATAAAACTATATAAAACCATATAAAACTATATAAAACTAATAAAACCATATAAAGCTATATAAAACTATATAAAACTATATAAAACTAATAAAACTATATTACTCTATATAAAAATATATAAAACTGTATAAGGCTATATCAAACTAATAAAACAATATAAAACTGTGTAAAACTATATAAAACTATATTAAACTATATAAAACTATATAAAACGATATAAAACTATATAAAACTATGTAAAAATATATAAAACTAATAAAACTATATAAAACTGTGTAAAACTATACAAAACAAATGAAACTATATAAAACTATATAAAACTGTATAAAACTAATAAAACTATATAAAGCTATATAAAACTATATAAAACTATATAAAACTATATAAAACTAATATAACTATATGAATCTATATAAAAATATATGAAACTGTATAAGGCTATATCAAACTAATAAAACAGTATAAAACTGTGTAAAACTATATAAAACTATATTAAACTATATAAAACTATATAAACTTATATAAATCTATATAAAGCTATACAAAACTATATAAAACTATGTAAAACTATGTAAAACTATATAAAACTATATAAAACTATATAAATCTAATAAAACTATATGAAACTGTATAAAACTATAAACAACTAGTAAAACTATATGAATCTATATAAAACTATATAAAACTGTATAAAACTGTATAAAAGTATATAAAAGTATATAAAACTATATAAAACTATATGAGACTATATAAAAATATATAAAACTATATAAAACTATATAAAACTATATAAAACTATATAAAACTATATAAAACTATGTAAAACTATATAAAACTATATAAAACAATATAAAACTATATAAAACTATATAAAAGTATATAAAACTATATAAAACTATATAAAACTAATAAAACCATATAAAGCTATATAAAACTATATAAAACTATATAAAACTAATAAAACTATATTACTCTATATAAAAATATATAAAACTGTATAAGGCTATATCAAACTAATAAAACAATATAAAACTGTGTAAAACTATATAAAACTATATTAAACTATATAAAACTATATAAAACTATATAAAACTATATAAAACTATGTAAAAATATATAAAACTAATAAAACTATATAAAACTGTGTAAAACTATACAAAACAAATGAAACTATATAAAACTATATAAAACTGTATAAAACTAATAAAACTATATAAAGCTATATAAAACTATATAAAACTATATAAAACTAATATAACTATATGAATCTATATAAAAATATATGAAACTGTATAAGGCTATATCAAACTAATAAAACAATATAAAACTGTGTAAAACTATATAAAACTATATTAAACTATATAAAACTATATAAACTTATATAAATCTATATAAAGCTATACAAAACTATATAAAACTATGTAAAACTATGTAAAACTATATAAAACTATATAAAACTATATAAATCTAATAAAACTATATGAAACTGTATAAAACTATAAACAACTAGTAAAACTATATGAATCTATATAAAACTATATAAAACTGTATAAAACTGTATAAAAGTATATAAAAGTATATAAAACTATATAAAACTATATGACACTATATAAAAATATATAAAACTATATAAAACTATATAAAACTATATAAAACTATATAAAACTATATAAAACTATGTAAAACTATATAAAACTATGTAAAACTATATAAAACTATATAAAACTATATAAAACTATATAAATCTAATAAAACTATATAAACGTATAAAATTCTATTAAAACTATATGAATCTATATAAAACAATATAAAACTGTATAAGGCTATATCAAACTAATAAAACAATATAAAACTGTGTAAAACTATATAAAACTATATAAAACTATATAAAACTATATAAAACTATATAAAACTAATAAAACTATATGAATCTATATAAAACTATATAAAACTATATAAAATTATGTAAAAGTATATAAAACTATATAAAACTATAAAAAAACTATATAAAACTATATAAAACTGTATAAAACTATATAAAACTAATAAAACTATATAAAACTGTGTAAAACTATATAAAATTATATAAAACTGTATAAAACTAAATAACACTAATAAAACTATATAACACTAATGATACTGTATGAATCTATATAATACTATATATAACTATATGAAACCATGTAAAACTGTATAAAACTGTATAAAACTATATAAAACTATACAAAACTAATAAAACTATATAAAACTATATAAAACTATACAAAACTAATAAAACTATATAAAACTATATAAAACTATACAAAACTAATAAAACTATATAAAACTATATAAAAGTAATAAAACTATATGAAATTGTATAAAACTATATAAACGTATAATATTCTATTAAAACAATATCAAATTATGTAAAACTATATAAAACTGTATAAAACTATATAAAACTAATAAAACTATATAAAACTGTGTAAAACTATATAAAACTATATTATACTATATAAAACTATATAAAATTATATAAATCTATATAAAGCTATACAAAACTATATAAAACTATGTAAAACTATGTAAAACTATATAAAACTATATAAAACTATATAAATCTAATAAAACTATATAAACGTATAAAATTCTATTAAAACTATATCAAACTATATAAAACTAATAAAACTATATGAATCTATATAAAACAATATAAAACTGTATAAGGCTATATCAAACTAATAAAACAATATAAAACTGTGTAAAACTATATAAAACTATATAAAACTATATAAAACTATATAAAACTAATAAAACTATATGAATCTATATAAAACTATATAAAACTATATAAAATTATGTAAAAGTATATAAAACTATATAAAACTATAAAAAAACTATATAAAACTATATAAAACTGTATAAAACTATATAAAACTAATAAAACTATATAAAACTGTGTAAAACTATATAAAATTATATAAAACTGTATAAAACTAAATAAAACTAATAAAACTATATAACACTAATGATACTGTATGAATCTATATAATACTATATATAACTATATGAAACCATGTAAAACTGTATAAAACTGTATAAAACTATATAAAACTATACAAAACTAATAAAACTATATAAAAACTATATAAAAGTAATAAAACTATATGAAATTGTATAAAACTATATAAACGTATAATATTCTATTAAAACAATATCAAATTATGTAAAACTATATAAAACTGTATAAAGCTATATAAAACTAATAAAACTATATAAAACTGTGTAAAACTATATAAAACTATATTAAACTATATAAAACTATATGAAAGTATATAAAACTATATAAAGCTATGTACAACTATATAAAAGTAATAAAACTGCATAAAAACTATATAGAACGATATAAAACTAATAAAGCTATATGAAACTGTATAAAACTATATCGAACAATATAAAACTATATAAAACTATATAAAACTGTATAAAATTATATAAAATTATATAAATCTATATAAAGCTATACAAAACTATATAAAATTATGTAAAACTATATAAAACTATATAAAACTATATAAAACTATATAAATCTAATAAAACTATATGAAACTGTATAAAACTATATAAACGTATAAAATTCTATTAAAACTATATCAAACTATATAAAACTAATAAAACTATATGAATCTATATAAAACAATATAAAACTGTATAAGGCTATATCAAACTAATAAAACAATATAAAACTGTGTAAAACTATATAAAACTATATAAAACTAATAAAACTGTTTAAAAGTATATGAAACTAATAAAACTACATAAAACTATACAGACCTATATAAAACTGTATAAAACTAATAAAACTATATAAAACTACATAAAGCTATATAAAACTATATAAAACTATATACAACTAATAAAACTATATGAATCTATATAAAACTATATAAAACTGTATAAAACTGTATAAAAGTATATAAAAGCATATAAAACTATATAAAACTATATAAAACTATATAAAACTATATAAAAGAATATAAAACTGTATAAAACTATATGAAACTAATAAAACAATATAAAACTGTGTAAAACTATATAAAACTACATAAAACTGTATAAAACCAATAAAACTGTATAAAACAACATAAAACTACATAAAACTATATAAAACTATATAAAGCAATTTAAAACTAATAAAACTATATGAATCTATATAAAACTATATAAAACTGTATAAGGCTATATCAAACTAATAAAACTATATAAAACTATACAAAACAAATAAAACTATATAAAAGTATATAAAACTGTATAAAACTATATAAAACTTTCTAAAACTATATAATACTATATAAAAGTGTATAAAACTATTTAAAAGTATATAAAACTATATAAAACTATATAAAACTATATAAAACTATATAAAACTATATAAAACTATATAAAACTATATAAAACTATATAAAACTAACAAAACTATATAAAAACTATATAAAACTGTAGAAAACCAATACTACTGTATAAAACAATATAAAACTACATAAAACTATATAAAACTATATAAAGCTATTTAAAACTAATAAAACTATATGAATCTATATAAATCTGTATAAAACTGTATAAGGCTATATCAAAGTAATAAAACTATATAAAACTATACAAAACAAATAAAACTATATAAAAGTATATAAAACTGTATAAAACTATATAAAACTAATAAAACTATATAAAACTGTGTAAAACTATATAAAACTATATTAAACTATGAAAAACTATATAAAACTATATAAAACTATGTAAAACTATATAAAAGTAATAAAACTGTATAAAAACTATATAGAAATATATAAAACTAATAAAACAATATAAAACTGTATAAAACTATATAAAACGGTGTAAAACTATATAAAAACTATATTAAACCATATAAAACAATATGAAACTATATAAAACTATATAAAACTATGTAAAACTATATAAAAGTAACAAAGCTGTATTAAAACTATAAAGAACTATATAAAACTAATAAAATTATATAAAACTATATAAAACTATACAAAACTATATAAAACTATATAAACTGTATAAAACTATATAAAATTAATAAAACTAAATAAAACTGTGTAAAATTATATAAAACTCTGTAAAACTATATAAAACTATATAAAACTATACAAAACTCTATAAAATTATATAAAACTATATAAAACTATATGAAGCTATATAAAACTATATAAAACTATATAAAATTATATAAAACTATATGAAACTATATAAAACTGTACAAAACTATATGAAACTATATAAAACTATATAAAACTAATAAAACTATATAAGAACTATATAAAACTGTATAAAACTAATAAAACTGTATCAATCTGTGTAAAACTATCTAAAACTATATAAAACTATATAAAACTATATATAAAACTAATAAAACTATGTAAAAACTATATGAAACTATATAAAACTATATAAAACTATATAAAACTATATAAAACTATATAAAACTATATATAATTATATAAAACTATATAAAACTATATAAAACTATATAAAACTATATAAAATTATATATAACTATATAAATCTGTGTAAAACTATATAAAACTATATAAAACTATATAAAACTATATATAACTATATAAAACTGTGTAAAACTATATAAAACTATATAAAACTATATAAAACTGTATAAAACTATATAAAACAAATGAAGCTATATAAAACTGTGTAAAACTATATAAAACTATATTAAACTATATAAAACTATATAAAACTATATAAAACTAATAAAACTATATAAAACTGTGTAAAACTATATAAAACTAATAAAACTATATGAATCTATATAAAAGAATATAAAACTATATAAAACTATATAAAACTATACAAAACTATATAAAACTATATAAAACTATATAAAACTATATAGAACAATATAAAACTAATAAAGCTATATAAAACTGTGTAAAATTATATAAAACTATATAAAACTATATGAAGCTATATAAAACTATACAAAACAAATAATACTATATAAATCTACATAAAACTATATAAAACTATATAAAACTATATAAAACTATATAAAACTATATAGAACTATATAAAACTATATAAAACTATATAAACCTATACAAAACAAATAAAACTATATAAAACTATATAAAACTATATAAAACTATATAAAACTATATAAAACTATATAAAATTATATAAAACTATATAAAACTATATAAAACTATATAAAACTATATAAAGCTATATAAAACTATATAAAACTATATAAAACTAATAAAACTATATAAAAGTAATAAAACTATATAAAACTATATAAAACTATATAAAACTATATAAAACTATATAAAACTATATAAAACCATATAAAACAATATAAAACTATATAAAACTATATAAAACTATATGAAACTATATAAAACTATATAAAACTAATAAAACTATATAAAGCTATATAAAACTATATAAAATTATATAAAACTAATAAAACTGTATGACACTATATAAAAATATATAAAACTGTATAAGGCTATATCAAACTAATAAAACAATATAAAACTGTGTAAAACTATATAAAACTATATTAAACTATATAAAACTATATAAAACTATATAAAACTATATAAAACTATATATAACTATATGAAACTATATAAAACTATATAAAACTATATAAATCTAATAAAACTATATGAAACTTTATAAAACTATATAAACGTATAAAATTCTATTAAAACTATATCAAACTATATAAAACTAATAAAACTATATGAATCTATATAAAACAATATAAAACTGTATAAGGCTATATCAAACTAATAAAGCAATATAAAACTGTGTAAAACTATATAAAACTATATAAAACTAATAAAACTGTTTAAAAGTATATGAAACTAATAAAACTACATAAAACTATAAAGAAGTATATAAAACTGTATAAAACTAATAAAACTATATAAAACTACATAAAACTATATAAAACTATATAAAACTATATACAACTAATAAAACTATATGAATCTATATAAAACTATATAAAACTGTATAAAACTGTATAAAAGTATATAAAAGTATATAAAACTATATAAAACTATATAAAACTATATAAAACTATATAAAAGATTATAAAACTGTATAAAACTATATAAAACTAATAAAACAATATAAAACTGTGTAAAACTATATAAAACTACATAAAACTATGTAAAACTAATAAAGCGATATAAAATTATAGAAAACTATATAAAACTAATAAAACTATAGTTAACTATATAAAACTATATAATACTATATAAAACTATATAAAACTGTATAAAACTACATAAAACTATATAAAACTATATAAAACTATATAAAACTAATAAAACTATATGAATCTATTTAAAACTATATAAAACTATATAAAACTGTATAAAAGTATATAAAAGTATATAAAACTATATAAAACTATATAAAACTATATAAAAGAATATAAAACTGTATAAAACTATATAAAACTAATAAAACAATATAAAACTGTGTAAAACTATATAAAATCATATAAAACTCTATAAAACTAAATAAAACTAATAAAACTATGTAAAACTAATGAAACCTTATGAATCTATATAATACTATATATAATTATATGAAACCATGTAAAACTGTATAAAACAGTATAAAACTATATAAAACTATACAAAACTAATAAAACTATATAAACGTATAATATTCTATTAAAACAATATCAAATTATGTAAAAGTATATAAATCTGTATAAAACTATATAAAACTAATAGAACTATATGAAACTGTGTAAAACTATATAAAACTATATTAAACTATATAAAGCTATATGAAACTGTATAAAACTATATAGAACAATATAAAACTATATAAAACTATATAAAACTGTATAAAATTATATAAAATTATATAAAATTATATAAATCCGCATAAAGCTATACAAAACTATATAAAACTATGTAAAACTATGTAAAACTATATAAAACTATATAAAACTATATAAATCTAATAAAACTATATGAAACTGTATAAAACTATAAACAACTAGTAAAACTATATGAATCTATATAAAACTATATAAAACTGTATAAAACTGTATAAAAGTATATAAAAGTATATAAAACTATATAAAACTATATGACACTATATAAAAATATATAAAACTATATAAAACTATATAAAACTATATAAAACTATATAAAACTATATAAAACTATGTAAAACTAATAAAGCGATATAAAATTATAGAAAACTATATAAAACTAATAAAACTATAGTTAACTATATAAAACTATATAATACTATATAAAACTATATAAAACTGTATAAAACTACATAAAACTATATAAAACTATATAAAACTATATAAAACTAATAAAACTATATGAATCTATTTAAAACTATATAAAACTATATAAAACTGTATAAAAGTATATAAAAGTATATAAAACTATATAAAACTATATAAAAATATATAAAAGAATATAAAACTGTATAAAACTATATAAAACTAATAAAACAATATAAAACTGTGTAAAAATATATAAAATCATATAAAACTCTATAAAACTAAATAAAACTAATAAAACTATGTAAAACTAATGAAACCTTATGAATCTATATAATACTATATATAACTATATGAAACCATGTAAAACTGTATAAAACAGTATAAAACTATATAAAACTATACAAAACTAATAAAACTATATAAAACTATATAAAAATAATAAAACTATATGAAATTGTATAAAACTATATAAACGTATAATATTCTATTAAAACAATATCAAATTATGTAAAAGTATATGAATCTGTATAAAACTATATAAAACTAATAGAACTATATGAAACTGTGTAAAACTATATAAAACTATATTAAACTATATAAAGCTATATGAAACTGTATAAAACTATATAGAAGAATATAAAACTATATAAAACTATATAAAACTGTATAAAATTATATAAAATTATATAAAATTATATAAATCCGCATAAAGCTATACAAAACTATATAAAACTATGTAAAACTATGTAAAACTATATAAAACTATATAAAACTATATAAATCTAATAAAACTATATGAAACTGTATAAAACTATAAACAACTAGTAAAACTATATGAATCTCCATAAAACTATATAAAACTGTATAAAACTGTATAAAAGTATATAAAAGTATATAAAACTATATAAAACTATATGACACTATATAAAAATATATAAAACTATATAAAACTATATAAAACTATATAAAACTATATAAAACTATATAAAACTATATAAAACTATATAAGACTATATAAAACTATATAAAACTATATAAAACTATATAAAACTATATAAAACTATATAAAACTAACAAAACTATATAAAGCTATATAAAACTATATAAAACTATACAAAACTAATATAACTATATGAATCTATATAAAAATATATAAAACTGTATAAGGCTATATCAAACTAATAAAACAATATAAAAGTGTGTAAAACTATATAAAACTATATTAAACAATATAAAACTATATAAGACTATATAAAACTATATAAAACTGTATAAAACTATATAAAACTATATGACACTATATAAAACTATATAGAACAATATAAAACTATATAAAACTATATAAAACTATATAACACTATATAAAACTATATAAGGCTATATCAAAAGAATAAAACTATATAAAACTACATTAAACTATGTAAAACTATATAAAACTATATAAAACTAATAAAACTAAATGAATCTATATAAAACTATATAAAACTAATAAAACTAAATGAATCTATATAAAACTATATAAAACTGTATAAGGCTATTTCAAACTAATAAAACTATATAAAACTATACAAAACAAATAAAACTATATAAAAGTATATAAAACTGTATAAAACTATATAAAGCTGTAGGAAACTATATAAAACTATATAAAACTATATAAAACTATATAAAGCTATATAAAACTATATAAAACAATATAAAACTATATAAAACTATATAAAACTATATAATACTACATAAAACTATATAAAACTGTATAAAACTGTATAGAATATATAAAACTATATAAAACTAATAAAACTGTTTAAAAGTATATGAAACTAATAAAACTACATAAAACTATAAAGAAGTATATAAAACTGTATAAAACTAATAAAACTATATAAAACTACATAAAACTATATAAAACTATATAAAACTATATACAACTAATAAAACTATATGAATCTATATAAAACTATATAAAACTGTATAAAACTGTATAAAAGTATATAAAAGTATATAAAACTATATAAAACTATATAAAACTATATAAAACTATATAAAAGATTATAAAACTGTATAAAACTATATAAAACTAATAAAACAATATAAAACTGTGTAAAACTATATAAAACTACATAAAACTATGTAAAACTAATAAAGCGATATAAAATTATAGAAAACTATATAAAACTAATAAAACTATAGTTAACTATATAAAACTATATAATACTATATAAAACTATATAAAACTGTATAAAACTACATAAAACTATATAAAACTATATAAAACTATATAAAACTAATAAAACTATATGAATCTATTTAAAACTATATAAAACTATATAAAACTGTATAAAAGTATATAAAAGTATATAAAACTATATAAAACTATATAAAACTATATAAAAGAATATAAAACTGTATAAAACTATATAAAACTAATAAAACAATATAAAACTGTGTAAAACTATATAAAATCATATAAAACTCTATAAAACTAAATAAAACTAATAAAACTATGTAAAACTAATGAAACCTTATGAATCTATATAATACTATATATAATTATATGAAACCATGTAAAACTGTATAAAACAGTATAAAACTATATAAAACTATACAAAACTAATAAAACTATATAAACGTATAATATTCTATTAAAACAATATCAAATTATGTAAAAGTATATAAATCTGTATAAAACTATATAAAACTAATAGAACTATATGAAACTGTGTAAAACTATATAAAACTATATTAAACTATATAAAGCTATATGAAACTGTATAAAACTATATAGAACAATATAAAACTATATAAAACTATATAAAACTGTATAAAATTATATAAAATTATATAAAATTATATAAATCCGCATAAAGCTATACAAAACTATATAAAACTATGTAAAACTATGTAAAACTATATAAAACTATATAAAACTATATAAATCTAATAAAACTATATGAAACTGTATAAAACTATAAACAACTAGTAAAACTATATGAATCTATATAAAACTATATAAAACTGTATAAAACTGTATAAAAGTATATAAAAGTATATAAAACTATATAAAACTATATGACACTATATAAAAATATATAAAACTATATAAAACTATATAAAACTATATAAAACTATATAAAACTATATAAAACTATGTAAAACTAATAAAGCGATATAAAATTATAGAAAACTATATAAAACTAATAAAACTATAGTTAACTATATAAAACTATATAATACTATATAAAACTATATAAAACTGTATAAAACTACATAAAACTATATAAAACTATATAAAACTATATAAAACTAATAAAACTATATGAATCTATTTAAAACTATATAAAACTATATAAAACTGTATAAAAGTATATAAAAGTATATAAAACTATATAAAACTATATAAAACTATATAAAAGAATATAAAACTGTATAAAACTATATAAAACTAATAAAACAATATAAAACTGTGTAAAAATATATAAAATCATATAAAACTCTATAAAACTAAATAAAACTAATAAAACTATGTAAAACTAATGAAACCTTATGAATCTATATAATACTATATATAACTATATGAAACCATGTAAAACTGTATAAAACAGTATAAAACTATATAAAACTATACAAAACTAATAAAACTATATAAAACTATATAAAAATAATAAAACTATATGAAATTGTATAAAACTATATAAACGTATAATATTCTATTAAAACAATATCAAATTATGTAAAAGTATATAAATCTGTATAAAACTATATAAAACTAATAGAACTATATGAAACTGTGTAAAACTATATAAAACTATATTAAAGTATATAAAGCTATATGAAACTGTATAAAACTATATAGAAGAATATAAAACTATATAAAACTATATAAAACTGTATAAAATTATATAAAATTATATAAAATTATATAAATCCGCATAAAGCTATACAAAACTATATAAAACTATGTAAAACTATGTAAAACTATATAAAACTATATAAAACTATATAAATCTAATAAAACTATATGAAACTGTATAAAACTATAAACAACTAGTAAAACTATATGAATCTCCATAAAACTATATAAAACTGTATAAAACTGTATAAAAGTATATAAAAGTATATAAAACTATATAAAACTATATGACACTATATAAAAATATATAAAACTATATAAAACTATATAAAACTATATAAAACTATATAAAACTATATAAAACTATATAAAACTATATAAGACTATATAAAACTATATAAAACTATATAAAACTATATAAAACTATATAAAACTAACAAAACTATATAAAGCTATATAAAACTATATAAAACTATACAAAACTAATATAACTATATGAATCTATATAAAAATATATAAAACTGTATAAGGCTATATCAAACTAATAAAACAATATAAAAGTGTGTAAAACTATATAAAACTATATTAAACAATATAAAACTATATAAGACTATATAAAACTATATAAAACTGTATAAAACTATATAAAACTATATGACACTATATAAAACTATATAGAACAATATAAAACTATATAAAACTATATAAAACTATATAACACTATATAAAAATATATAAAACTATATAAAACTATATAAAACTATATAAAACTATATAAGGCTATATCAAAAGAATAAAACTATATAAAACTACATTAAACTATGTAAAACTATATAAAACTATATAAAACTAATAAAACTAAATGAATCTATATAAAACTATATAAAACTAATAAAACTAAATGAATCTATATAAAACTATATAAAACTGTATAAGGCTATTTCAAACTAATAAAACTATATAAAACTATACAAAACAAATAAAACTATATAAAAGTATATAAAACTGTATAAAACTATATAAAGCTGTAGGAAACTATATAAAACTATATAAAACTATATAAAACTGTATATAACTATACGAAACTATATAGAACTATATAAAACTATATAAAACTATATAAAACTATACAAAACAAATAAAACTATATAAAAGTATATAAAACTGTATAAACTTATATAAAACTAATAAAGCTATATAAAACTATATAAAAGTATATAAAACTAATAAAACTATAGTAAACTATATAAAACTATATAATACTATATAAAACTATATAAAACTATATAAAACTATGTAAAACTATATAAAACTATATAAAACTATATAAAACTATAGTAAACTATATAAAACTTTATAAAACTGTATAAAAGTATATAAAATTATATAAAACTATATAAAACTATATAAAACTATATAAAACTATATAAAACTATATAAAACTATATGAAACTATGTAAAACTATATAAAACTATATAAAACTATATAAAACTATATAAAACTATATGAATATATATAAAACTATATAAAACTTTATAAAACTGTATAAAAGTATATAAAATTATATAAAACTATATAAAACTATATAAAACTATATAAAACTATATAAAACTATATGAAACTATATAAAACTATATAGAACAATATAAAACTATATAAAACTTTATAAGGCTATATCACACTAATATAACCATATACAACTCAGCAAAACAAATAAAACTGTATAAAACTGTGTAAAACTATATAAAACTATATTAAACTATATAAATTATATAAAACTATATAAAACTATATAAAATTATATCGAAGTATATAGAAGAATATAAAACTATATAAAACTATATAAAACTATGTAACACTATATAAAACTATGTAAAACTAATAAAACTGTTTAAAAGTATATAAAACTAATAAAACTACATAAAACTATATAAAACTATATAAAACTATATAAAACTATACAAAACTAATAAAACTATATGAATCTATATAAAACTATATAAAACTGTATAAGGCTATATCAAACTAATAAAACTATATAAAACTAGATAAAACTATATAAAACTCCATAAAATTATATAAAACTATATAAAACTATATGAAGCTATATAAAACTATATAAAACTATATAAAATTATATAAAACTATATGAAACTATATAAAATTATATAAAACTGTATAAAAATATATAAATCTATATAGAACTATATAAAACTATATAAAACTATATAAAACTAATAAAACTATATAAATCTGTGTAATACTATATAAAACTATATAAAACTATATAAAACAATATAAAACTATATAAAACTATATAAAACTATATAAAACTATATAGAACTATATAAAACTATATAAAGCGATATAAAACTGTACAAAACAAATAAAACTATATAAAAGTATGTAAAACTGTATAAAACTATATAAAACTGTATAAAACTATATAAAACTAATAAAACTATATAGGACAATATGAAACTATATAAAACTATGTAAAACTATGTACAACAATATAAGACTATATAAAACTATATAAACGTGCATAAAATTATATAAAACTATATAAAACTATATGAAGCTATATAAAAGTATATAAAACTATATAAAATTATATAAAACTATATGAAACTATATAAAACTATATAAAACTATATAAAACTAATATAACTATATGAATCTATATAAAAATATATAAAACTGTATAAGGCTATATCAAACTAATAAAACAATATAAAAGTGTGTAAAACTATATAAAACTATATTAAACTATATAAAACTATATAAGACTATATAAAACTATATAAAACTATATAAATCTAATAAACCTGTTTAAAAGTATATAAAACTAATAAAACTACATAAAACTATACAGATCTATATAAAACTGTATAAAACTAATAAAACTGTATAAAACAATATAAAACTACATAAAACTATACAAAGCTATATAAAACTATATAAAACTAATAAAACTATATGAATCTATATAAAACTATATAAAACTGTATAAAAGTATATAAATCTATATAAAACTGTATAAAACTATATAAAACTGTATAAAACTATATAAAACTATATGAATCTATATAAAAATATATAAAACTGTATAAGGCTATATCAAACTAATGAAACAATATAAAACTGTGTAAAACTATATAAAACTGTATAAAACTATATAAAACTGTGTAAAACTATATAAAACTATATTAAATTATATAAAACTATATAAAACTATATAAAACTATATAAAACTATATAAAACTATATAAAACTATATAAAACTATATGAAACTATATAAAACTATATAAAACTAACAAAACTATATAAAATTATATAAAACTAACAAAACTATATAAAACTATAAAAAACTATATAAAACTATATAAAACTATTAAAATTATATAAAACTGTATAGTACTATATAAATCTGTATAAAACTAATAAAACTATATAAAACTATATAATACACTATAATACTATGTAAAACTGTATAAAACTAACAAAACTATATAAAACTATATAAACCTCTATAAAACTATATAAAAATATATAAAACGATATAAAACTATATAAAACTAACAAAACTATAAAAAACTATATAAATCTATATAAAACTATTAGAATTATATAAAACCATATAGTACTATATAAATCTGTATAAAACCAATAAAACTAACAAAACTATATAAAACTATATAAACCTCTATAAAACTATATAAAACTATATAAAACTATTTAAAAATGTATAAAACTAACAAAATTATATAAAACTATATAAAACTTTATAAAACTACACAAAACTATATAAAACTAATAAAACTATATAAAACTATATAATACCCTATAAAACTATGTAAAACTGTATAAAACTAACAAAACTATATAAAACTATATAAAGCTAATAAAACTATGTAAAACTATATAATACTATATAGAACTATGTAAAAAAATATAGAGCCATATAAAACTATATAAAACTAACAAAACTATGTAAATCTATATAGTACTATATGAAACTATATAAAACTATATAAAACTACATAAAACTAACAAAACTATATAAAACTATATAAAACTATATAAAAGTATATAAAGCTATATAAAACTGTCTGATACTGTATAAAACTATATAAACTATATAAATCTATATAAAACTGTCTGAAACTGTATCAAACTATATAAACTATATAAAACTGTATAAAACTATATAAAACTATATAAACTATATAAAACTAACAACACTATATGAAACTATATAAACCTATATAAAACTATATAAAACTAACAAAACTATATAATACTATATAAAACTCTATGAAACTATATAAAACTATATAAAACTATATAAAACTATATCTAACTATATAAAACTCTATAAAACTCTATAAAACTATATAAAACTATATAAAACTATATATAACTATATAAATCTAATAAAACTATATAAATCTAATAACACTATATAAAACATTATAAATCTATATAAAACTATATAAAACTGTATAGTACTATATAAAGCTATATAAAACCAACAAAACTATATAAAACTATATAAAACTAACAAAACTATATAAAACTATATAAAACTAACAAAACTATATAAAACTATATAAAACTATATAAAACTAACAAAACTATATAAAACTATATAAAACTATACAAATCTAAAAAAAACTATATAAAACTATATAAAACTAATAAAACTATATAAAACTATATAAAACTATATAAAACTATATAAAGCTATATAAAACTATATAAAACTATGTAAAACTATATAAAACTAACAAAACTGTATAAACCTATATAAAACTCTATAGAAATATTTAAAACTATATAGAACTATATAAATCTATATAAAACTGTATAATACTATATAAAACTATATAAAACTATATAAAACTATATAAAACTGTATAAAACTATATAAAACTGTATAAAACTATATAAAACTATATAAAACTATATAAAACTATATAAAACATTACAAAACTATATAAAACATTATAAAACTGTATAAAACTATATAAAACTGTATAAAGCGATAGAAAACTATTTAAAACAATGTTAAACTATATAAAACTATGTAAAACATTATAAAGCTATATAAAACTATATAAAACTATATAAAACTGTATAAAACTATATAAAATTATATGAAACTGTATAACGCTATATAAAACTATATAGAACTATAAAGCTATGTAAAACTATATAAAACTATATAAAACAATATAAAACTATATAAAACGGTATAAAAATGTACAAAACTATATAAAACTATATAAAACTATATAAAACTATATAAAACTGTATAATACTATATAAAACTATATAAAACTATATAAAACTATATTAAACAATATAAAACTATATAAAACATTATAAAAGTGTATAAAACTATATAAAACTGTATAAAACTATATAAAACTATATGAAACCATATAAAGCTATATAAAACTATATAAAACTGTATAAAACTATATAAAACTATGTAAAACTGTATAATACTATATAAAACTATATAAAACTATGTAAATCTAATAAAACTATATAAAACTTTATAAATCTATATAAAACTATATATTACAATATAAAACTATAAAAAACTAACAAAACTATATAAAACTATATAAAACTATATAAAACTACCAAAAATATATAAAACTATATCACGCCAATAAAACTATATAAAACTATATAACGCTAATAAAACTATATAAAACTATATAAAACTGTAAAAAACTATACAACCCTATATAAAACAATAAACAACTAATAAAACTGTCCAAAACTATATAAAACTAACAGATCTATATAAAACTATATAAAACTATATGAAACTATATAAAACTATATAAAACTATATAAAACTATATGAAGCTATATAAAACTATATAGTACTATATAAAACTATATGAAACTATGTAAAACTATATAAAACAATATAACACTATATAAAACTATATAAAACTATATAAGACTATATAAAGCTATATAAAACTCTATGAAAATATTTAAAACTATATAAAACTATACAAAGCTAAGAAAACTATGTAAAGCTATGTAACTCTAATAAAACTATATAAAATTTTATAAATCTTTATGAAGCTACATAAAACTATATAAAACAATATAAAACAATATAAAACTGTATAAAACTATATAAAACTATATAAAACTATATGAAGCTATATAAAGGCATATAAAACTATATACAAATATATAAAGCTATATAAAACTATATGAAGCTACATAAAACAATACAAAACTATATTAAACAATATAAAACTGTATAAAATTATATAAAACTATATAAAACTATATAAAGCTATATAAAACTATATAAAACTATATAAAACTACATAAAACTATATAAAACTGTATAAAACTATATGAAACTATATAAAACTATATAAAACGGTATAAAAATGTACAAAACTATATAGAACTATATAAAACTAATAAAACTGTATAAAACTATATAAAACTATATAAAACTATATAAAACTATATAAAACTATATAAAACTATATAAAACAATATAAAACTATATAAAACATTATAAAAGTGTATAAAACTATATAAAACTGTATAAAACTATATAAAACTATATGAAACCATATAATGCTATATAAAACTATATAAAACTGTATAAAACTATATAAAACTATGTAAAACTGTATAATACTATATAAAACTATATAAAACTATGTAAATCTAATAAAACTATATAAAACTTTATAAATCTATATAAAACTATATATTACAATATAAAACTATAAAAAACTAACAAAACTATATAAAACTATATAAAACTATATAAAACTACCAAAAATTTATAAATCTATATCACGCCAATAAAACTATATAAAACTATATAAATCTATATAAAACTGTCTGAAACTGTATAAAACTATATAACCTCTATAAATCTATATAAATCTATATAAAACTGTCTGAAACTGTATAAAACTATATAAACTATATAAAGCTGTACAAAATTATATAAAACTATACAAACTATATAAAACTAGATAAAACTATATAAAACAATATAAAACAATATAAAACAATATAAAACTGTATAAAACTATATAAAACTATAT
This sequence comes from Nomia melanderi, assembly GCF_051020985.1. Taxonomy (NCBI): domain Eukaryota; kingdom Metazoa; phylum Arthropoda; class Insecta; order Hymenoptera; family Halictidae; genus Nomia; species Nomia melanderi. The sequence continues at coordinate 207 of NW_027475559.1, read as the reverse complement.
AAAACTATATGAAGCTATATAAAGGCATATAAAACTATATACAACTATATAAAGCTATATAAAACTATATGAAGCTATATAAAACAATATAAAACTATATTAAACAATATAAATCTGTATTAAACTATATAAAACTATATAAAACTATTTAAACTATATAAGACTGTATGAAACCATATAAAGCTATATAAAACTATATAAAACTAT
>NW_027475558.1:0-40489 GCF_051020985.1 Nomia melanderi | reverse complement strand
AATAGTTTAATATAGTTCTATATAGTTTTATATAGTTTTATAGTTTTATTAGTTTTATTAGTTTTATATAGTATTATATAGTTTCACTTAGTTTTATATAGTTTTATATGTTTTATTAGTTTTATATAGTTTCAAATAGTTTTATATAGTTTTATATAGTTTTATATAGTCTCATATAGTTTTATATAGTATTTTATAGTTTTATATAGTTTCATATAGTTTTATATAGTATTATATAGTTTCATTTAGTTTTATATAGTTTTATATAGTTTTATATAGTATTATAGTTTTATATAGTTTCATATAGTTTTATATAGTTTTATATAGTTTTATATAGTTTCATATAGTTTATATAGTATTATATAGTTTCATTTAGTTTTATATAGTTTTATATAGTTTTATATAGTATTATATAGTTTTATATAGTTTCATATAGTTTTATATAGTTTTATATAGTTTTATTAGTTTTAGTATAGTTTCATATAGTTTTATATAGTTTTATATAGTTTTATACAGTTTCATATAGTTTTATATAGTATTATATAGTTTCATTTAGTTTTATATAGTTTTATATAGTTTTATATAGTTTCATATAATTTTATATTGTTTATATAGTTTCATATAGTTTTATATAGTTTCATATAGTTTTATATAGTATTATATAGTTTCATATAGTTTTATATAGTTTTATATAGTTTTATATAGTATTATATTGTTTTATTAGTTTATATAGTTTCATATAGTTTTATATAGTTTCATATAGTTTCATATAGTTTTATATAGTTTTATATAGTATTATATAGTTTATATAGTTTAATATAGTTTTATATAGTTTTATATAGTTTTATATAGTTTCATATAGTTTTATATAGTAATTATATAGTTTCATTTAGTTTTATATAGCTTATATAGTTTTATATAGTATTATATAGTTTCATTCAGTTTTATATAGTTTTATATTGTTTCATTAGTTTTAATATAGTTTCATATAGTTTTATATAGTTTTATATAGTTTTATATAGTTTTATATAGTTTCATATAGTTTTATATAGTTTTATATAGTTTTATATAGTTTCATATAGGTTTTTATATAGTATTATATAGTCTCATTTAGTTTTATGTAGTTTTATTATAGTTTTATATAGTATTATATAGTTTCATTTAGTTTTATATAGTTTTATATTGTTTTATTAGTTTTATATAGTTTAATATAGTTTTATATAGTTTTATATAGTTTTATATAGTTTCATTTACTTTTATATAGTTTTATATTGTTTTATTAGTTTTATATAGTTTCATATAGTTTTATATAGTTTTATATAGTTTTATATAGTTTTATATAGTTTTATATAGTTTTATATAGTTTATATAGTTTTATATAGTTTATATAGTTTTATATAGTTATATATAGTTTTATACAGTTTAATATATTTTCATATAGTTTTATATAGTATTATATAGTTTTATATAGTTTTATATAGTTTATATAGTTTTATATTGTTTTATTAGTTTTATATAGTTTTATATAGTTTTATATAGTTTTATATAGTTTTATATAGTTTTATATAGTTTTATATAGTTTTGAATAGTTTTATATAGTATTATTAGTTTTATATAGATTCATATTGTTTTATATAGTATTATATAGTTTTATATAGTTTATATAGTTTTATATAGTTTTATATAGTTTTATATAATCTTATTAGTTTTATATAGTTTAATATCGTTTTATATAGTTTTATATAGTTTTATATAGTTCCATATAGTTTTATATACTATTATATAGTTTCATTTAGTTTTATATAGTTTTATGTAGTTTATATATTATTATATAGTTTCATTTAGTTTTATATAGTTTTATATAGTCTTATATAGTATTATATAGTTTCATTTAGTTTTATATAGTTTTATATTGTTTTATTAGTTTTATATTGTTTCATATAATTTTATATAGTTTTATACAGTTTTATATAGATTCATATTGTTTTATATAGTCTTATATAGTTTTATATAGTTTTATATAGTTCCATATAGTTTTATATAGTATTATATAGTTTATATAGTTTTTATATAGTTTTGTATAGTTTTATATAGTTTTATTAGTTTTATATAGCTTCATATTGTTTTATATAGTTTTATATTGTTTTATTAGTTTTATATAGTTTCATATAGTTTTTATATAGTATTATAAGTTTTATATAGTTTAATATAGTTTTATATAGTTTTATATAGTTTTATATAGTTTCATATAGTTTTTATATAGTATTATATAGTTTCATTTAGTTTTATATAGTTTTATATAGTTTTATAGTATTATATAGTTTTATATAGTTTCATATAGTTTTATATAGTTTTATATAGTTTTATATAGTGTTATTAGTTTTATACAGTTTTATACAGTATCATTTAGTTTATATAGTTTTATATTGTTTTATATAGTTTTATATAGTTTTATATAGTTTTATATAGTTTTATATAGTTTTATATAGTTTTATATAGTTTTATATTGTTTTATACAGTTTAATAATTTTCATATAGTTTTATATAGTATTATATAGTTTTTTATAGTTTTATATAGTTTGATTAGTTTTATATAGTTTTATATAGTTTTATATAGTTTTATATAGTTTTATATAGTTTTATATTGTTTTATTAGTTTTATATAGTTGTATATAGTTTTATATAGTTTTATATAGTTTTATATAGTTTTATACAGTTTAATATATTTCATATAGTTTTATATAGTATTATATAGTTTTATATAGTTTTATATAGTTTGATTCGTTTTATATAGTTTTATATAGTTTTATTAGTTTTATATAGCTTCATATAGTTTTATATAGTTTTATATAGTTTTATATAGTTTTATATAGTTTTATATTGTTTTATTAGTTTTTATATAGTTTTATATAGTTTTATATAGTTTTTTAATACAGTTTTAAATAGTTTAATATAGTTCTATATAGTTTTATATAGTTTTAATTAGTTTTATATAGTTTTAATACAGTTTTAAATAGTTTAATATAGTTCTATATAGTTTTATATAGTTTTATTAGTTTTATATAGTTTTATACAGTTTTATATAGTTTTATATAGTTTTATATAGTTTTATATTGTTGTATTAGTTTTATATAGTTTTATATAGTTTTATATAGTTTTAATACAGTTTTAAATAGTTTAATATAGGTCTATATAGTTTTATATAGTTTTATTAGTTTTATATAGTTTTATACAGTTTTATATAGTTTATATAGTTTTATATAGTTTTATATTTTATTATACAGTTTTATACAGTTTTATTAGTTTTATATGGTTTTATATAGTTTTATATAGTTTTAAAACAGTTTTAAATAGTATAATATAGTTCTATATAGTTTTTTATAGTTTTAATAGTATTATAAAGTTTTATACCGTTTTATTAGTATTATATAGTTTTATATAGTTCTATATAGTTTCATATAGTTTTATATAGTATTATATAGTTTTATACAGTTTTATTAGTATTATATAGTTTTATATAGTTCTATATAGTTTCATATAGTTTTATATAGTTTTATATAGTTTTATATAGTATTAAATAGTTTTAAATAGTTTAATATAGTTCTATATAGTTTTATATAGTTTATTAGTTTTATATAGTTTTATTAGTTTTATATAGTTTTATATAGTTTTATATAGTTTTATATAGTTTTATATAGTTTCATCTAATTTATATAGTTTTATTTAATTTCATATAGTTTTATATAGTATTATATAGTTTCATGTAGTTTTATATAGTTTTAATACAGTTTTAAATAGTTTAATATAGTTCTGTATAGTTTTATATAGTTTTATTAGTTTTATTAGTTTTATTAGTTTTATATAGTATTATATAGTTTTATTAGTTTTATATAGTTTATATAATTTTATATAGTTTTAAATAGTTTTATATAGTTCTTTATCATTTTGTATACTTTTATATAGTTTTATTAGTTTTAAATAGTTTAATATAGTTTTATATAGTTTCATATAGTTTTATATAGTTTTATATAGTTTTATATAGGTTTATTAGTTTTATATAGTTTTATATAGTTTTATATAGTTTTATATAGTTTTATATAGTTTTATATAGTTTTATATTGTTTTATTAGTTTTAAATAGTTTCATATAGTTTTATATAGTTTTTTATTGTTTTATATAGTTTTATACAGTTTTATATAGATTCATATAGTTTTATATAGTTTTATATAGTTTTATATAGTTTCAACACAGTTTTAAATAGTTTAATATAGTTCTAAATAGTTTTATATAGTTTTATTTGTTTTATTAGATTTATATAGTTTTATATAGTTTCATATAGTTTTATATAGTTTTTATATAGTTTTTATATAGTTTTAATACAGTTTTAAATAGTTTAATATAGTTCTATATAGTTTTATATAGTTTTATTAGTTGTATTAGTTTTTTTAGTTTTATATAGTATTATATAGTTTCATTTAGTTTTATATAGTTTTATATTGTTTATTAGTTTTATATAGTTTCATATAGTTTTATATAGTCTTATATAGTTTTATATAGTGTTATTAGTTTTATACAGTTTTATATAGTTTCATTTAGTTTTATATATTTTATATTGTTTTATTAGTTTTATATAGTTTCATATAGTTTTATATAGTTTCATATAGTTTCATATAGTTTTATATAGTATTATATAGTTTTATATAGTTTAATATAGTTTTATATAGTTTTATATAGTTTTATATAGTTCATATAGTTTTATATAGTATTATATAGTTTCATTAGTTTTATATAGCTTTATATAGTTTTATATAGTATTATATAGTTTCATTCAGTTTTATATAGTTTTATATTGTTTCATTAGTTTATATAGTTTCATATAGTTTTATATAGTTTTATATAGTTTTATATAGTTTTATATAGTTTCATATAGTTTTATATAGTTTTTATATAGTTTTATATAGTTTTATATCGTTTTATATAGTTTCATATAGTTTTATATAGTTTTATATGGTTTTATATATTTTAATATAGTTTTATATAGTTTTATATAGTTTTATATAGTTCCATATAGTTTATATACTATTATATAGTTTCATTTAGTTTTATATAGTTTTATGTAGTTTTATATATTATTATATAGTTTCATTTAGTTTATATAGTTTTATATAGTCTTATATAGTATTATATAGTTTCATTTAGTTTTATATAGTTTTATATTGTTTTATTAGATTTATATATTTTCATATAGTTTTATATAGTATATATAGTTTTTTATAGTTTTATATAGTTTTGATTAGTTTTATATAGATTTATATAGTTCTATATAGTTTATATAGTTTGTAGAGTTTTATATAGTTTTATATAGTTTTGTTAGTTTTATATAGTTTAATATAGTTTTATATAGTTTTATATAGTTTTGTTAGTTTTATATAGTTTTATATAGTTTTGTTAGTTTATATAGTTTTATATAGTTTTGTAGTTTTATATAGTTTTATATAGATTTATGTAGTTTTATATAGTTATATAATTTTACATAGTTTTACATAGTTTTATATAGTTTTATATAGTTTTATATAGTTTAATATAGTTTTATACACTTTTACATAGTTTTGTTAGTTTTATATAGTTTTATGTAGTTTTATATAGTTTTAAATAGTTTTATATAGTTTTATATAGTTTTATATAGTTTTATTAGTTTATATAGCTTCATATAGTTTTATATAGTTTTATATAGTTTTATATAGTTTATATTGTTTTATATTGTTTTATTAGTTTTATATAGATTTATATAGTTTTATATAGTTTTATATAGTTTTATATAGTTTTATATAGTTTTGTATAGTTTTATATAGTTTTCTTAGTTTTATATAGATTCATATTGTTTTATATAGTATTATATAGTTTTATATAGTTTTATATAGTTTTATATAGTTTTATTAGTTTTATATAGTTTTATATAGTTTTATATAGTTTTATTAGTTTTATATAGTTTATATAGTTTTATATAGTATTATATAGTATTATATTGGTTTATATAGTTTTATATAGTTTTATATAGTTTCATTTAGTTTTTATATAGTTTTATATTGTTTTATTAGATTTATATATTTTCATATAGTTTTATATAGTATTATATAGTTTTTTATAGTTTTATATAGTTTGATTAGTTTTATATAGATTTATATAGTTCTATATAGTTTTTTATAGTTTATATAGTATTATAAAGTTTTATACAGTTTTATTAGTATTATATAGTTTTATATAGTTCTATATAGTTTAATATAGTTTTATATAGTATTATATAGTTTTATACAGTTTTATTAGTATTATATAGTTTTATACAGTTCTATATAGTTTCATATAGTTTTATTAGTTTTATATAGTTTTATATAGTTTTATATAGTTGCATATAGTTTTATATAGTTGCATATAGTTTTATATAGTATTATATAGTTTCATTTAGTTTTATATAATGTTATATAGGTTTATATAGTATTATATAGTTTCATTTAGTTTTACATTGTTTTATATTGTTTTATTAGTTTTACATAGTTTCATATAGTTTTATATAGTTTTATATAGTTTTATATAGTTTCATATAGTTTTATATAGAATTATATAGTTTCATTTAGATTTATATAGTTTTATATAGCTTTATATGGTATTATATAGTTTCATTTAGTTTAAATAGTTTTACATTGTTTTATTTGTTTATATTGTTTCATATTGTTTTATATAGTTTTATATAGTTTTCTATAGTTTCATATAATTTTATATTGTTTTATATAGTTTTATATAGTTTTATGTAGTTTCATATAGTTTTATATAGTTTTATATAGTTTTATATAGTTTTAATACAGTTTTAAATAGTTTAATATAGTTCTATATAGTTTATATAGTTTTATTAGTTTTATTAGTTTTATTAGTTTTATATAGTATTATATAGTTTCACTTAGTTTTATATAGTTTTATATTGTTTTATTAGTTTTATATAGTTTCAAATAGTTTTATATAGTTTTATATAGTTTTATATAGTCTCATATAGTTTATATAGTATTTTATAGTTTTATATAGTTTCATATAGTTTTATATAGTATTATATAGTTTCATTTAGTTTTATATAGTTTTATATAGTTTTATATAGTATTATATAGTTTTATATAGTTTCATATAGTTTTATATAGTTTATATAGTTTTATATAGTTTCATATAGTTTTATATAGTATTATATAGTTTCATTTAGTTTTATATAGTTTTATATAGTTTTATATAGTATTATATAGTTTTATATAGTTTCATATAGTTTTATATAGTTTTATATAGTTTTATATAGTTTTATATAGTTTCAATAGTTTTATATAGTTTTATATAGTTTATACAGTTTCATATAGTTTTATAGTATTATATAGTTTCATTTAGTTTTATATAGTTTTATATAGTTTTATATAGTTTCATATAATTTTATATTGTTTTATATAGTTTCATATAGTTTTATATAGTTTCATATAGTTTTATATAGTATTATATAGTTTCATATAGTTTTATATAGTTTTATATAGTTTTATATAGTATTATATTGTTTTATTAGTTTTATATAGTTTCATATAGTTTTATATAGTTTCATATAGTTTCATATAGTTTTATATAGTTTTATATAGTATTATATAGTTTTATATAGTTTAATATAGTTTTATATAGTTTTATATGTTTATATAGTTTCATATAGTTTTATATAGTATTATATAGTTTCATTTAGTTTTATATAGCTTTATATAGTTTTATATAGTATTATATAGTTTCATTCAGTTTTATATAGTTTTATATTGTTTCATTAGTTTTATATAGTTTCATATAGTTTTATATAGTTTTATATAGTTTTATATAGTTTTATATAGTTTCATATAGTTTTATATAGTTTTATATAGTTTTATATAGTTTCATATAGTTTTATATAGTATTATATAGTCTCATTTAGTTTTATGTAGTTTTATATAGTTTTATATAGTATTATATAGTTTCATTTAGTTTTATATAGTTTTATATTGTTTTATTAGTTTTATATAGTTTAATATAGTTTTATATAGTTTTATATAGTTTTATATAGTTTCATTTACTTTTATATAGTTTTATATTGTTTTATTAGTTTTATATAGTTTCATATAGTTTTATATAGTTTTATATAGTTTTATATAGTTTTATATAGTTTTATATAGTTTTATATAGTTTTATATAGTTTTATATAGTTTTATATAGTTTTATATAGTTTATATAGTTTTATACAGTTTAATATATTTTCATATAGTTTTATATAGTATTATATAGTTTTATATAGTTTTATATAGTTTTTATATAGTTTATATTGTTTTATTAGTTTTATATAGTTTTATATAGTTTTATATAGTTTTATATAGTTTTATATAGTTTTATATAGTTTTATATAGTTTTGAATAGTTTTATATAGTATTATTAGTTTTATATAGATTCATATTGTTTATATAGTATTTAGTATATAGTTTATATAGTTTATATAGTTTTATATAGTTTTATATAGTTTTATAATCTTATTAGTTTTATATAGTTTAATATCGTTTTATATAGTTTTATATAGTTTTATATAGTTCCATATAGTTTTATATACTATTATATAGTTTCATTTAGTTTTATATAGTTTTATGTAGTTTTATATATTATTATATAGTTTCATTTAGTTTTATATAGTTTTATATAGTCTTATATAGTATTATATAGTTTCATTTAGTTTTATATAGTTTTATATTGTTTTATTAGTTTTATATTGTTTCATATAATTTTATATAGTTTTATACAGTTTTATATAGATTCATATTGTTTTATATAGTCTTATATAGTTTTATATAGTTTTATATAGTTCCATATAGTTTTATATAGTATTATATAGTTTTATATAGTTTTATATAGTTTTGTATAGTTTTATATAGTTTTATTAGTTTTATATAGATTCATATTGTTTTATATAGTTTTATATTGTTTTATTAGTTTTATAGTTTCATATAGTTTTATATAGTATTATATAGTTTATATAGTTTAATATAGTTTTATATAGTTTTATATAGTTTTATATAGTTTCATATAGTTTTATATAGTATTATATAGTTTCATTTAGTTTTATATAGTTTTATATAGTTTTATATAGTATTATATAGTTTTATATAGTTTCATATAGTTTTATATAGTTTTATATAGTTTTATATAGTGTTATTAGTTTTATACAGTTTTATACAGTATCATTTAGTTTTATATAGTTTTTATATTGTTTATATAGTTTTATATAGTTTTATATAGTTTTATATAGTTTTATATAGTTTTATATAGTTTTATATAGTTTTATATTGTTTTATCAGTTTAATATATTTTCATATAGTTTTATATAGTATTATATAGTTTTTTATAGTTTTATATAGTTTGATTAGTTTTATATAGTTTTATATAGTTTTATATAGTTTTATATAGTTTATATAGTTTTATATTGTTTTATTAGTTTTATATAGTTTATATAGTTTTATATAGTTTTATATAGTTTTATATAGTTTTATACAGTTTAATATATTTTCATATAGTTTTATATAGTATTATATAGTTTTTATATAGTTTTATATAGTTTGATTCGTTTTATATAGTTTTATATAGTTTATTAGTTTTATATAGCTTCATATAGTTTTATATAGTTTTATATAGTTTTATATAGTTTATATAGTTTTATATTGTTTTATTAGTTTTATATAGTTTTATATAGTTTTATATAGTTTTAATACAGTTTAAATAGTTTAATATAGTTCTATATAGTTTTATATAGTTTTATTAGTTTTATATAGTTTTAATACAGTTTAATAGTTTAATAGTTCTATATAGTTTTATATAGTTTTATTAGGTTATATAGTTTATACAGTTTATATAGTTTTATATAGTTTTATATAGTTTTATATTGTTGTATTAGTTTTATATAGTTTTATATAGTTTTATATAGTTTTAATACAGTTTTAAATAGTTTAATATAGGTCTATATAGTTTTATATAGTTTTATTAGTTTTATATAGTTTTATACAGTTTTATATAGTTTTATATAGTTTTATATAGTTTTATATTTTATTATACAGTTTTATACAGTTTTATTAGGTTTATATGGTTTATATAGTTTTATATAGTTTTAAAACAGTTTTAAATAGTATAATATAGTTCTATATAGTTTTTTATAGTTTTATATAGTATTATAAAGTTTTATACAGTTTTATTAGTATTATATAGTTTTATATAGTTCTATATAGTTTCATATAGTTTTATATAGTATTATATAGTTTTATACAGTTTATTAGTATTATATAGTTTTATATAGTTCTATATAGTTTCATATAGTTTTATATAGTTTTATATAGTTTTATATAGTATTAAATAGTTTTAAATAGTTTAATATAGTTCTATATAGTTTTATATAGTTTTATTAGTTTTATATAGTTTTATTAGTTTTATATAGTTTTATATAGTTTTATATAGTTTTATATAGTTTTATATAGTTTCATCTAATTTTATATAGTTTTATTTAATTCATATAGTTTTATATAGTATTAGATAGTTTCATGTAGTTTTATATAGTTTTAATACAGTTTAAGTAGTTTAATATAGTTCTGTATAGTTTTATATAGTTTTATTAGTTTTATTAGTTTTATTAGTTTTATATAGTATTATATAGTTTTATTAGTTTTATATAGTTTTATATAATTTTATATAGTTTTAAATAGTTTTATATAGTTCTTTATCATTTGTATACTTTTATATAGTTTTATTAGTTTTAAATAGTTTAATATAGTTTTATATAGTTTCATATAGTTTTATATAGTTTTATATAGTTTTATATAGGTTTATTAGTTTTATATAGTTTTATATAGTTTTATATAGTTTTATATAGTTTTATATAGTTTTATATAGTTTTATATTGTTTTATTAGTTTTAAATAGTTTCATATAGTTTTTATATAGTTTTTTATTGTTTTATATAGTTTTATACAGTTTTATATAGATTCATATAGTTTTATATAGTTTTATATAGTTTTATATAGTTTTATTAGTTTTATATATTTTTATACAGTTTTATATAGTTTTATATAGTTCTTTATAATTTTGTATAGTTTTATATAGTTTTATATAATTTTATATAGTTTAAAATAGTTTTATATAGTTCTTTATCATTTTGTATACTTTTATATAGTTTTATACTTTATATAGTTTATTAGTTTTATATAGTATTATATAGTTTTATATAGTTTAATATAGTTTTATATAGTTTCACATAGTTTTATATAGTGTCATATAGTTTTATATAGTTTTATATAGTTTTATTAGTTTTATATAGTTTTATATAGTTTTATATAGTTTATATAGTTTTATATAGTTTTATATAGTTTTATATAGTTTTCATATAGTTTTATATAGTTTTATATATTTTCATTTAGTTTTATATAGTTTTATATAGTTTTATATAGTATTATATAGTTTCATTTAGTTTTATATAGTTTATATTGTTTTATTAGTTTTATATAGTTTTATATTGTTTTATATAGTTTTTATACAGTTTTATATAGATTCATATAGTTTTATATAGTTTTATATAGTTTTATGTAGTTTTAATACAGTTTTAAATAGTTTAATATAGTTCTATATAGTTTTATATAGTTTTATTTGTTTTATTAGATTTATATAGTTTTATATAGTTTCATATAGTTTTATATAGTTTTATATAGTTTTATATAGTTTCATATATTTTTATATAGTTTCATATATATTTTATATAGTTTTATATAGTTTTATATAGTTTCAACACAGTTTTAATAGTTTAATATAGTTCTAAATAGTTTTATATAGTTTTATTTGTTTTATTAGATTTATATAGTTTTATATAGTTTCATATAGTTTTATATAGTTTTTATATAGTTTTATATAGTTTTAATACAGTTTTAAATATTTTAATATAGTTCTATATAGTTTTATATAGTTTTATGTAGTTTTATATATTATTATATAGTTTCATTAGTTTTATATAGTTTTATATAGTCTTATATAGTATTATATAGTTTCATTTAGTTTTATATAGTTTTATATTGTTTTATTAGTTTTATATTGTTTCATATATTTTATATAGTTTTATATAGTTTTATATAGTTTCATATAGTTTTATATAGTATTATATAGTTTCATTTAGTTTTATATAGTTTTATATAGTTTTATATAGTATTATATAGTTTTATATAGTTTCATATAGTTTTATATAGTTTTATATAGTTTTATATAGTGTTATTAGTTTTATACAGTTTTATACAGTATCATTTAGTTTTATATAGTTTTATATTGTTTTATATAGTTTTATATAGTTTTATATAGTTTTATATAGTTTTATATAGCTTCATATAGTTTTATATAGTTTTATATTGTTTTATATTGTTTTATTAGTTTTATATAGATTTATATGAGTTTTATATAGTTTTATATAGTTTTATATAGTTTTATATAGTTTTGTATAGTTTTATATAGTTTTATTAGTTTTATATAGATTCATATTGTTTTATATAGTATTATATAGTTTTATATAGTTTTATATAGTTTTATATAGTTTTATTAGTTTATATAGTTTTATATAGTTTTATATAGTTTTATTAGTTTTATATAGTTTTATATAGTTTTATATAGTTTTATTAGTTTTATATAGTTTTATACAGTTTTATATAGTTTTATACAGTGCTTTATAATTTTGTATAGTTTTATATAGTTTTATATAGTTTTATATAGATTAATATAGTTTATATAGTTTTATATAGTTTTATATAGTTTCATATAGTTTTATATAGTATTAAATAGTTTCATATAGTTTAATATAGTTTTATATAGTTTTATATTGTTTTATATAGTTTTATATAGTTTTATATAGTTTTATATAGTTTTATATAGTTTTATATAGTTTTATATAGTTTCATATAATTTTATATAGTTTTATTTAATTTCATATAGTTTTATATAGTATTATATAGTTTCATGTAGTTTTATATAGTTTTATATTGTTTAATTAGTTTTATATAGTTTTAATACAGTTTTAAATAGTTTAATATAGTTCTATATAGTTTTATATAGTTTTATTAGTTTTATTAGTTTTATTAGTTTTATATAGTATTATATAGTTTCATTTAGTTTTATATAGTTTTATATTGTTTTAATAGTTTTATATAGTTTCATATAGTTTTATATAGTCTTATATAGTTTTATATAGTGTTATTAGTTTTATATAGTTTTATATAGTTTCATTTAGTTTTATATAGTTTTATATTGTTTTATTCGATTTATATATTTTCATATAGTTTTATATAGTATTATATAGTTTTTTATAGTTTTATATAGTTTGATTAGTTTTATATAGTTTTATATAGTTTTATATAGTTTTATATAGTTTAATATAGTTTTATATAGTTTTATATAGTATTATATAGTATTATATTGTTTTATATAGTTTTATATAGTTTCATATAGTTTTATATAGTTTTATATAGTTTTATATAGGTTTATTAGTTTTATATAGTTATATATAGTTTTAATACAGTTTTAAATAGTATAATATAGTTCTATATAGTTTTTTATAGTTTTATATAGTATTATAAAGTTTTATACAGTTTTATTAGTATTATATAGTTTTATATAGTTCTATATAGTTTAATATAGTTTTATATAGTATTATATAGTTTTATACAGTTTTATTAGTATTATATAGTTTTATATAGTTCTATATAGTTTCATATAGTTTTATTAGTTTTTTATAGTTTTATATAGTTTTATATAGTTGCATATAGTTTTATATAGTTGCATATAGTTTTATATAGTATTATATAGTTTCATTTAGTTTTATATAATTTTATATAGGTTTATATAGTATTATATAGTTTCATTTAGTTTTACATTGTTTTATATTGTTTTATTAGTTTTACATAGTTTCATATAGTTTTATATAGTTTTATATAGTTTTATATAGTTTCATATAGTTTTATATAGAATTATATAGTTTCATTTAGTTTTATATAGTTTTATATAGCTTTATATGGTATTATATAGTTTCATTTAGTTTTAAATAGTTTCACATTGTTTTATTTGTTTTATATTGTTTCATATTGTTTTATATAGTTTTATATAGTTTTCTATAGTTTCATATAATTTTATATTGTTTTATATAGTTTTATATAGTTTTATGTAGTTTCATATAGTTTTATATAGTTTTATATAGTTTTATATAGTTTTAATACAGTTTTAAATAGTTTAATATAGTTCTATATAGTTTTATATAGTTTTATTAGTTTTATTAGTTTTATATAGTATTATATAGTTTCAGTTAGTTTTATATAGTTTTATATTGTTTTATTAGTTTTATATAGTTTCATATAGTTTTATATAGTTTTATATAGTTTTATATAGTTTTATATAGTCTCATATAGTTTTATATAGTATTTTATAGTTTTATATAGTTTTATATAGTTTTGTATAGTTTTATATAGTTTTATTCGTTTTATATAGATTCATATTGTTTTATATAGTTTTATATTGTTTTATTAGTTTTATATAGTTTCATATAGTTTCATATAGTTTTATATAGTATTATATAGTTTTATATAGTTTAATATAGTTTTATATAGTTTTATATAGTTTTATATAGTTTCATATAGTTTTATATAGTATTATATAGTTTCATTTAGTTTTATATAGTTTTATATAGTTTTATATAGTATTATATAGTTTTATATAGTTTCATATAGTTTTATATAGTTTCATATAATTTTATATTGTTTTATATAGTTTCATATAGTTTTATATAGTTTCATATAGTTTTATATAGTATTATATAGTTTCATATAGTTTTATATAGTTTTATATAGTTTTATATGTTATTATATAGTTTCATGTAGTTTTATATAGTTTTATATTGTTTAATTAGTTTTATATAGTTTTAGTACAGTTTTAAATAGTTTAATATAGTTCTATATAGTTTTATATAGTTTTATTAGTTTTATTAGTTTTATTAGCTTTTTAGTTTTATATAGTATTATATAGTTTCATTTAGTTTTATATAGTTTTATATTGTTTTATTAGTTTTATATAGTTTCATATAGTTTTATATAGTCTTATATAGTTTTATATAGTGTTATTAGTTTTATACAGTTTTATATAGTTTCATTTAGTTTTATATAGTTTTATATTGTTTTATTAGTTTTATATAGTATCATATAGTTTTATATAGTTTCATATAGTTTCATATAGTTTTATATAGTATTATATAGTTTTATATAGTTTAATATAGTTTTATATAGTTTTATATAGTTTTATATAGTTTCATATAGTTTTATATAGTATTATATAGTTTCATTTAGTTTTATATAGCTTTATATAGTTTTATATAGTATTATATAGTTTCATTCAGTTTTATAAAGTTTTATATTGTTTCATTAGTTTTATATAGTGTCATATAGTTTTATATAGTTTTATATAGTTTTATATAGTTTTATATAGTTTCATATAGTTTTATATAGTTTTATATAGTTTTATATAGTTTTATATAGTTTTATATAGTTTTATATCGTTTTATATAGTTTCATATAGTTTTATATAGTTTTATATGGTTTTATATATTTTAATATAGTTTTATATATTTTTATATTGTTTTATATAGTTTCATATAGTTTTATATAGTATTATATAGTTTCATTTAGTTTTATATAGTTTTATATAGTTTTATATAGTTTTATATAGTTTTATATAGTTTTATATAGTTTTATATAGTTTTATATAGTTTTATATAGTTTTATATAGTTTTATACAGTTTAATATATTTTCATATAGTTTTATATAGTATTATATAGTTTTATATAGTTTTATATAGTTTTATATAGTTTTATATTGTTTTATTAGTTTTATATAGTTTTATATAGTTTTATATAGTTTTATATAGTTTTATATAGTTTTATATAGTTTTATATAGTTTTGAATAGTTGTATATAGTATTATTAGTTTTATATAGATTCATATTGTTTTATATAGTATTATATAGTTTTATATAGTTTTATATAGTTTTATATAGTTTTATATAGTTTTATATAATCTTATTAGTTTTATATAGTTTAATATCGTTTTATATAGTTTTATATAGTTTTATATAGTTCCATATAGTTTTATATACTATTATATAGTTTCATTTAGTTTTATATAGTTTTATGTAGTTTTATATATTATTATATAGTTTCATTTAGTTTTATATAGTTTTATATAGTCTTATATAGTATTATATAGTTTCATTTAGTTTTATATAGTTTTATATTGTTTTATTAGTTTTATATTGTTTCATATAATTTTATATAGTTTTATACAGTTTTATATAGATTCATATTGTTTTATATAGTCTTATATAGTTTTATATAGTTTTATATAGTTCCATATAGTTTTATATAGTATTATATAGTTTTATATAGTTTTATATAGTTTTGTATAGTTTTATATAGTTTTATTAGTTTTATATAGATTCATATTGTTTTATATAGTTTTATATTGTTTTATTAGTTTTATATAGTTTCATATAGTTTCATATAGTTTTATATAGTATTATATAGTTTTATATAGTTTAATATAGTTTTATATAGTTTTATATAGTTTTATATAGTTTTATATAGTTTTATATAGTTTTATATTGTTTTATACAGTTTAATATATTTTCATATAGTTTTATATAGTATTATATAGTTTTATATAGTTTTATATAGTTTGATTCGTTTTATATAGTTTTTTATAGTTTTATTAGTTTTATATAGCTTCATATAGTTTTATATAGTTTTATATAGTTTTATATAGTTTTATATAGTTTTATATTGTTTTATTAGTTTTATATAGTTTTATATAGTTTTATATAGTTTTAATACAGTTTTAAATAGTTTAATATAGTTCTATATAGTTTTATATAGTTTTATTAGTTTTATATAGTTTTAATACAGTTTTAAATAGTTTAATATAGTTCTATATAGTTTTATATAGTTTTATTAGTTTTATATAGTTTTATACAGTTTTATATAGTTTTATATTGTTTTATATAGTTTTATATTGTTGTATTAGTTTTATATAGTTTTATATAGTTTTATATAGTTTTAATACAGTTTTAAATAGTTTAATATAGGTCTATATAGTTTTATATAGTTTTATTAGTTTTATATAGTTTTATACAGTTTTATATAGTTTTATATAGTTTTATATAGTTTTATATTTTATTATACAGTTTTATACAGTTTTATTAGTTTTATATGGTTTTATATAGTTTTATATAGTTTTAATACAGTTTTAAATAGTATAATATAGTTCTATATAGTTTTTTATAGTTTTATATAGTATTATAAAGTTTTATACCGTTTTATTAGTATTATATAGTTTTATATAGTTCTATATAGTTTCATATAGTTTTATATAGTATTATATAGTTTTATACAGTTTTATTAGTATTATATAGTTTTATATAGTTCTATATAGTTTCATGTAGTTTTATATAGTTTTATATAGTTTTATATAGTTTTAATACAGTTTAAAATAGTTTAATATAGTTCTATATAGTTTTATATAGTTTTATTAGTTTTATTAGCTTTATTAGTTTTATATAGTATTATATAGTTTCACTTAGTTTTATATAGTTTCACTTAGTTTTATATAGTTTTGTATTGTTTTATTAGTTTTATATAGTTTCATATAGTTTTTATATAGTTTTATATAGTTTTATATAGTTTTATATAGGCTCATATAGTTTTATATAGTATTATATAGTTTTATATAGTTTTATATAGTTTTGTATAGTTTTATATAGTTTTATTAGTTTTATATAGATTCATATTGTTTTATATAGTTTTATATTGTTTTATTAGTTTTATATAGTTTCATATAGTTTTATATAGTATTATATAGTTTCATTTAGTTTTATGTAGTTTTATATAGTTTTATATAGTATTATATAGTTTCATTTAGTTTTATATAGTTTTATATTGTTTTATTAGTTTTATATAGTTTAATATAGTTTTATATAGTTTTATATAGTTTTATATAGTTTCACTTACTTTTATATAGTTTTATATTGTTTTATTAGTTTTATATAGTTTCATATAGTTTTATATAGTTTTATACAGTATCATTTAGTTTTATATAGTTTTATATTGTTTTATATAGTTTTATATAGTTTTATATAGTTTTATATAGTTTTATATAGTTTTATATAGTTTTATATTGTTTTATACAGTTTAATATATTTTCATATAGTTTTATATAGTATTATATAGTTTTATATAGTTTTATATAGTTTGATTCGTTTTATATAGTTTTTTATAGTTTTATTAGTTTTATTTAGCTTCATATAGTTTTATATAGTTTTATATAGTTTTATATAGTTTTATATAGTTTTATATTGTTTTATTAGTTTTATATAGTTTTATATAGTTTTATATAGTTTTAATACAGTTTTAAATAGTTTAATATAGTTCTATATAGTTTTATATAGTTTTATTAGTTTTATATAGTTTTAATACAGTTTTAAATAGTTTAATATAGTTCTATATAGTTTTATATAGTTTTATTAGTTTTATATAGTTTTATACAGTTTTATATAGTTTTATATTGTTTTATATAGTTTTATATTGTTGTATTAGTTTTATATAGTTTTATATAGTTTTATATAGTTTTAATACAGTTTTAAATAGTTTAATATAGGTCTATATAGTTTTATATAGTTTTATTAGTTTTATATAGTTTTATACAGTTTTATATAGTTTTATATAGTTTTATATAGTTTTATATTTTATTATACAGTTTTATACAGTTTTATTAGTTTTATATGGTTTTATATAGTTTTATATAGTTTTAATACAGTTTTAAATAGTATAATATAGTTCTATATAGTTTTTTATAGTTTTATATAGTATTATAAAGTTTTATACCGTTTTATTAGTATTATATAGTTTTATATAGTTCTATATAGTTTCATATAGTTTTATATAGTTTTATATAGTTTTATATAGTTTTATATAGTTTCATATAGTTTTATATAGTTTTATATAGTTTTATATAGTTTTATATAGTTTTATATAGTTTTATATCGTTTTATATAGTTTCATATAGTTTTATATAGTTTTATATGGTTTTATATATTTTAATATAGTTTTATATATTTTTATATTGTTTTATATAGTTTCATATAGTTTTATATAGTATTATATAGTTTCATTAGTTTTATATAGTTTTATATAGTTTTATATAGTTTTATATAGTTTTATATAGTTTTATATAGTTTTATATAGTTTTATATAGTTTTATATAGTTTTATATAGTTTTATACAGTTTAATATATTTTCATATAGTTTTATATAGTATTATATAGTTTTATATAGTTTTATATAGTTTTATATAGTTTTATATTGTTTTATTAGTTTTATATAGTTTTATATAGTTTTATATAGTTTTATATAGTTTTATATAGTTTTATATAGTTTTATATAGTTTTGAATAGTTGTATATAGTATTATTAGTTTTATATAGATTCATATTGTTTTATATAGTATTATATAGTTTTATATAGTTTTATATAGTTTTATATAGTTTTATATAGTTTTATATAATCTTATTAGTTTTATATAGTTTAATATCGTTTTATATAGTATTATATAGTTTTATATAGTTTTATATAGTTTTGTATAGTTTTATATAGTTTTATTAGTTTTATATAGATTCATATTGTTTTATATAGTTTTATATTGTTTTATTAGTTTTATATAGTTTCATATAGTTTCATATAGTTTTATATAGTATTATATAGTTTTATATAGTTTTATATAGTTTAATATAGTTTTATATAGTTTTATATAGTTTTATATAGTTTCATATAGTTTTATATAGTATTATATAGTTTCATTTAGTTTTATATAGCTTTATATAGTTTTATATAGTATTATATAGTTTCATTCAGTTTTATATAGTTTTATATTGTTTCATTAGTTTTATATAGTTTCATATAGTTTTATATAGTTTTATATAGTTTTATATAGTTTTATATAGTTTCATATAGTTTTATATAGTTTTATATAGTTTTATATAGTTTTATATCGTTTTATATAGTTTCATATAGTTTTATATAGTTTTATATGGTTTTATATATTTTAATATAGTTTTATATATTTTTATATAGTTTTATATAGTTTCATATAGTTTTATATAGAATTATATAGTTTCATTTAGTTTTATGTAGTTTTATATAGTTTTATATAGTATTATATAGTTTCATTTACTTTTATATAGTTTTATATTGTTTTATTAGTTTTATATAGTTTCATATAGTTTTATATAGTTTTATATAGTTTTATATAGTTTTATATAGTTTTATATAGTTTTATATAGTTTTATATAGTTTTATATAGTTTTATACAGTTTAATATATTTTCATATAGTTTTATATAGTATTATATAGTTTTATATAGTTTTATATAGTTTTATATAGTTTTATATTGTTTTATTAGTTTTATATAGTTTTATATAGTTTTATATAGTTTTATATAGTTTTATATTGTTTTATTAGTTTTATATAGTTTTATATAGTTTTATATAGTTTTATATAGTTTTATATAGTTTTATATAGTTTTATATAGTTTTGAATAGTTTTATATAGTATTATTAGTTTTATATAGATTCATATTGTTTTATATAGTATTATATAGTTTTATATAGTTTTATATAGTTTTATATAGTTTTATATAGTTTTATATAATCTTATTAGTTTTATATAGTTTAATATTGTTTTATATAGTATTATATAGTTTTATATAGTTTTATATAGTTTTGTATAGTTTTATATAGTTTTATTAGTTTTATATAGATTCATATTGTTTTATATAGTTTTATATTGTTTTATTAGTTTTATATAGTTTCATATAGTTTCATATAGTTTTATATAGTATTATATAGTTTTATATAGTTTTCTATAGTTTAATATAGTTTTATATAGTTTTATATAGTTTTATATAGTTTCATATAGTTTTATATAGTATTATATAGTTTCATTTAGTTTTATATAGCTTTATATAGTTTTATATAGTATTATATAGTTTCATTCAGTTTTATATAGTTTTATATTGTTTCATTAGTTTTATATAGTTTCATATAGTTTTATATAGTTTTATATAGTTTTATATAGTTTTATATAGTTTCATATAGTTTTATATAGTTTTATATAGTTTTATATAGTTTTATATCGTTTTATATAGTTTCATATAGTTTTATATAGTTTTATATGGTTTTATATATTTTAATATAGTTTTATATATTTTTATATAGTTTTATATAGTTTCATATAGTTTTATATAGTATTATATAGTTTCATTTAGTTTTATGTAGTTTTATATAATTTTATATAGTATTATATAGTTTCATTTAGTTTTATATAGTTTTATATTGTTTTATTAGTTTTATATTGTTTCATATTGTTTTATATAGTTTTATATAGTTTTCTATAGTTTCATATAATTTTATATAGTTTTATATAGTTTTATATAGATTCATATTGTTTTATATAGTCTTATATAGTTTTATATAGTTTTATATAGTTTTATATAGTTTTATATAGTTTTATATAGTTTTATATAGTTTTATACAGTTTAATATATTTTCATATAGTTTTATATAGTATTATATAGTTTTATATAGTTTTATATAGTTTTATATAGTTTTATATTGTTTTATTAGTTTTATATAGTTTTATATAGTTTTATATAGTTTTATATAGTTTTATACAGTTTTATATAGTTTTATATAGTTTTGAATAGTTGTATATAGTATTATTAGTTTTATATAGATTCATATTGTTTTATATAGTATTATATAGTTTTATATAGTTTTATATAGTTTTATATAGTTTTATATAGTTTTATATAATCTTATTAGTTTTATATAGTTTAATATCGTTTTATATAGTTTTATATAGTTTTATATAGTTCCATATAGTTTTATATACTATTATATAGTTTCATTTAGTTTTATATAGTTTCATGTAGTTTTATATATTATTATATAGTTTCATTTAGTTTTATATAGTTTTATATAGTCTTATATAGTATTATATAGTTTCATTTAGTTTTATATAGTTTTATATTGTTTTATTAGTTTTATATTGTTTCATATAATTTTATATAGTTTTATACAGTTTTATATAGATTCATATTGTTTTATATAGTCTTATATAGTTTTATATAGTTTTATATAGTTTTATATTGTTTTATTAGTTTTATATAGTTTTATATAGTTTTATATAGTTTTATATAGTTTTATATAGTTTTATACAGTTTAATATATTTTCATATAGTTTTATATAGTATTATATAGTTTTATATAGTTTTATATAGTTTGATTCGTTTTATATAGTTTTATATAGTTTTATTAGTTTTATATAGCTTCATATAGTTTTATATAGTTTTATATAGTTTTATATAGTTTTATATAGTTTTATATTGTTTTATTAGTTTTATATAGTTTCATATAGTTTTATATAGTTTAATATAGTTTTATATAGTTTTATATAGATTTATATAGTTTTATATAGTTTTATTAGTTTTATATAGTTTTATACAGTTTTATATAGTTTTATATAGTCTTATAAAGTTTTATATAGTTTTATATAGTTTTATATAGTTTTATACAGTTTTATATAGTTTTATATAGTTTTATATAGTTTTATATTGTTGTATTAGTTTTATATAGTTTTATATAGTTTTATATAGTTTTAATACAGTTTTAAATAGTTTAATATAGGTCTATATAGTTTTATATAGTTTTATTAGTTTTATATAGTTTTATACAGTTTTATTTAGTTTTATATAGTTTTATATAGTTTTATATTTTATTATACAGTGTTATACAGTTTTATTAGTTTTATATGGTTTTATATAGTTTTATATAGTTTTAATACAGTTTTAAATAGTATAATATAGTTCTATATAGTTTTTTATAGTTTTATATAGTATTATAAAGTTTTATACCGTTTTATTAGTATTATATAGTTTTATATAGTTCTATATAGTTTCATATAGTTTTATATAGTATTATATAGTTTTATACAGTTTTATTAGTATTATATAGTTTTATATAGTTTTATATAGTTTTGTATAGTTTTATATAGTTTTATTAGTTTTATATAGATTCATATTGATTTATATAGTTTTATATTGTTTTATTAGTTTTATATAGTTTCATATAGTTTTATATAGTATTATATAGTTTCATTTAGTTTTATGTAGTTTTATATAGTTTTATATAGTATTATATAGTTTCATTTATTTTATATAGTTTTATATTGTTTTATATAGTTTTATATAGTTTCATATAGTTTTGTATAGTATTAAATAGTTTCATATAGTTTAATATAGTTTAATATAGTTTTATATAGTTTTATATTGTTTTATATAGTTTTATATAGTTTTATATAGTTTTATATAGTTTTATATAGTTTTATATAATTTTATATAGTTTTAAATAGTTTTATATAGTTCTTTATCATTTTGTATACTTTTATATAGTTTTATTAGTTTTAAATAGTTTAATATAGTTTTATATAGTTTCATATAGTTTTATATAGTTTTATATAGGTTTATTAGTTTTATATAGTTTTATATAATTTTATATAGTTTTATATAGTTTTATATAGTTTTATATTGTTTTATTAGTTTTAAATAGTTTCATATAGTTTCATATATTTTTATATAGTTTTATATAGTTTCATATAGTTTCATATAGTTTTATATAGTTTTATATAGTTTAATATAGTTTTATATAGTTTTATATAGATTTATATAGTTTTATATAGTTTTATATAGTTTTATATAGTATTATATAGTTTCATATAGTTTTATATAGTATTAAATAGTTTCATATAGTTTAATATAGTTTTATATAGTTTTATATTGTTTTATATAGTTTTATATTGTTTTATATAGTTTTATATAGTTTTATATAGTTTTATATAGTTTTATATAGTTTCATATAATTTTATATAGTTTTATTTAATTTCATATAGTTTTATATAGTATTATATAGTTTCATGTAGTTTTATATAGTTTTAATACAGTTTTAAATAGTTTAATATAGTTCTATATAGTTTTATATAGTTTTATTAGTTTTATTAGTTTTATTAGTTTTATATAGTATTATATAGTTTTATTAGTTTTATATAGTTTTATATAATTTTATATAGTTTTAAATAGTTTTATATAGTTCTTTATCATTTTGTATACTTTTATATAGTTTTATTAGTTTTAAATAGTTTAATATAGTTTTATATAGTTTCATATAGTTTTATATAGTTTTATATAGTTTTATATAGGTTTATTAGTTTTATATAGTTTTATATAGTTTTATATAGTTTCATATAGTTTTATATAGTTTTATATAGTTTTATATAGTTTTATATAGGCTCATATAGTTTTATATAGTATTATATAGTTTTATATAGTTTTATATAGTTTTGTATAGTTTTATATAGTTTTATTAGTTTTATATAGATTCATATTGTTTTATATAGTTTTATATTGTTTTATTAGTTTTATATAGTTTCATATAGTTTTATATAGTATTATATAGTTTCATTTAGTTTTATGTAGTTTTATATAGTTTTATATAGTATTATATAGTTTCATTTAGTTTTATATAGTTTTATATTGTTTTATATAGTTTTATATAGTTTCATATAGTTTTATATAGTATTAAATAGTTTCATATAGTTTAATATAGTTTTATATAGTTTTATATAGTTTTATACAGTTTTATATAGTTTTATATAGTTTTGAATAGTTGTATATAGTATTATTAGTTTTATATAGATTCATATTGTTTTATATAGTATTATATAGTTTTATATAGTTTTATATAGTTTTATATAGTTTTATATAGTTTTATATAATCTTATTAGTTTTATATAGTTTAATATCGTTTTATATAGTTTTATATAGTTTTATATAGTTCCATATAGTTTTATATACTATTATATAGTTTCATTTAGTTTTATATAGTTTCATGTAGTTTTATATATTATTATATAGTTTCATTTAGTTTTATATAGTTTTATATAGTCTTATATAGTATTATATAGTTTCATTTAGTTTTATATAGTTTTATATTGTTTTATTAGTTTTATATTGTTTCATATAATTTTATATAGTTTTATACAGTTTTATATAGATTCATATTGTTTTATATAGTCTTATATAGTTTTATATAGTTTTATATAGTTTTATATTGTTTTATTAGTTTTATATAGTTTTATATAGTTTTATATAGTTTTATATAGTTTTATATAGTTTTATACAGTTTAATATATTTTCATATAGTTTTATATAGTATTATATAGTTTTATATAGTTTTATATAGTTTGATTCGTTTTATATAGTTTTATATAGTTTTATTAGTTTTATATAGCTTCATATAGTTTTATATAGTTTTATATAGTTTTATATAGTTTTATATAGTTTTATATTGTTTTATTAGTTTTATATAGTTTCATATAGTTTTATATAGTTTAATATAGTTTTATATAGTTTTATATAGATTTATATAGTTTTATATAGTTTTATTAGTTTTATATAGTTTTATACAGTTTTATATAGTTTTATATAGTCTTATAAAGTTTTATATAGTTTTATATAGTTTTATATAGTTTTATACAGTTTTATATAGTTTTATATAGTTTTATATAGTTTTATATTGTTGTATTAGTTTTATATAGTTTTATATAGTTTTATATAGTTTTAATACAGTTTTAAATAGTTTAATATAGGTCTATATAGTTTTATATAGTTTTATTAGTTTTATATAGTTTTATACAGTTTTATATAGTTTTATATAGTTTTATATAGTTTTATATTTTATTATACAGTGTTATACAGTTTTATTAGTTTTATATGGTTTTATATAGTTTTATATAGTTTTAATACAGTTTTAAATAGTATAATATAGTTCTATATAGTTTTTTATAGTTTTATATAGTATTATAAAGTTTTATACCGTTTTATTAGTATTATATAGTTTTATATAGTTCTATATAGTTTCATATAGTTTTATATAGTATTATATAGTTTTATACAGTTTTATTAGTATTATATAGTTTTATATAGTTTTATATAGTTTTGTATAGTTTTATATAGTTTTATTAGTTTTATATAGATTCATATTGATTTATATAGTTTTATATTGTTTTATTAGTTTTATATAGTTTCATATAGTTTTATATAGTATTATATAGTTTCATTTAGTTGTAGTTTTATATAGTTTTATATAGTATTATATAGTTTTCATTTAGTTTTATATAGTTTTATATTGTTTTATATAGTTTTATATAGTTTCATATAGTTTTTATATAGTATTAAATAGTTTCATATAGTTTAATATAGTTTAATATAGTTTTATATAGTTTTATATTGTTTTATATAGTTTTATATAGTTTTATATAGTTTTATATAGTTTTATATAGTTTTATATAATTTTATATAGTTTTAAATAGTTTTATATAGTTCTTTATCATTTTGTATACTTTTATATAGTTTTATTAGTTTTAAATAGTTTAATATAGTTTTATATAGTTTCATATAGTTTTATATAGTTTTATATAGGTTTATTAGTTTTATATAGTTTTATATAATTTTATATAGTTTTATATAGTTTTATATAGTTTTATATTGTTTTATTAGTTTTAAATAGTTTCATATAGTTTCATATATTTTTATATAGTTTTATATAGTTTCATATAGTTTCATATAGTTTTATATAGTTTTTATATAGTTTTAATATAGTTTTATATAGTTTTATATAGATTTATATAGTTTTATATAGTTTTATATAGTTTTATATAGTATTATATAGTTTCATATAGTTTTATATAGTATTAAATAGTTTCATATAGTTTAATATAGTTTTATATAGTTTTATATTGTTTTATATAGTTTTATATTGTTTTATATAGTTTTATATAGTTTTATATAGTTTTATATAGTTTTATATAGTTTCATATAATTTTATATAGTTTTATTTAATTTCATATAGTTTTATATAGTATTATATAGTTTCATGTAGTTTTATATAGTTTTAATACAGTTTTAAATAGTTTAATATAGTTCTATATAGTTTTATATAGTTTTATTAGTTTTATTAGTTTTATTAGTTTTATATAGTATTATATAGTTTTATTAGTTTTATATAGTTTTATATAATTTTATATAGTTTTAAATAGTTTTATATAGTTCTTTATCATTTTGTATACTTTTATATAGTTTTATTAGTTTAAATAGTTTAATATAGTTTTGTATAGTTTCATATAGTTTTATATTGTTTTATATAGTTTTATATAGGTTTATTAGTTTTATATAGTTTTATATAGTTTTATATAGTTTCATATAGTTTTTATATAGTTTTATATAGTTTTATATAGTTTTATATAGGCTCATATAGTTTTATATAGTATTATATAGTTTTATATAGTTTTATATAGTTTTGTATAGTTTTATATAGTTTTATTAGTTTTATATAGATTCATATTGTTTTATATAGTTTTATATTGTTTTATTAGTTTTATATAGTTTCATATAGTTTTATATAGTATTATATAGTTTCATTTAGTTTTATGTAGTTTTATATAGTTTTATATAGTATTATATAGTTTCATTTAGTTTTATATAGTTTTATATTGTTTATATAGTTTTATATAGTTTCATATAGTTTTATATAGTATTAAATAGTTTCATATAGTTTAATATAGTTTTATATAGTTTTATATTGTTTTATATAGTTTTATATAGTTTTATATAGTTTTATATAGTTTTATATAGTTTTATATAATTTTATATAGTTTTAAATAGTTTTATATAGTTCTTTATCATTTTGTATACTTTTATATAGTTTTATTAGTTTTAAATAGTTTAATATAGTTTTATATAGTTTCATATAGTTTTATATAGTTTTATATAGGTTTATTAGTTTTATATAGTTTTATATAATTTTATATAGTTTTATATAGTTTTATATAGTTTTATATTGTTTTATTAGTTTTAAATAGTTTCATATAGTTTCATATATTTTTATATAGTTTTATATAGTTTCATATAGTTTCATATAGTTTTATATAGTTTTATATAGTTTAATATAGTTTTATATAGTTTTACATAGATTTATATAGTTTTATATAGTTTTATATAGTTTTATATAGTATTACTATAGTTTCATATAGTTTTATATAGTATTAAATAGTTTCATATACTTTAATATAGTTTTATATAGTTTTATATTGTTTTATATAGTTTTATATAGTTTTATATAGTTTTATATAGTTTTATATAGTTTTATATAGTTTTATATAGTTTCATATAATTTTATATAGTTTTATTTAATTTCATATAGTTTTATATAGTATTATATAGTTTCATGTAGTTTTATATAGTTTTAATACAGTTTTAAATAGTTTAATATAGTTCTATATAGTTTTATATAGTTTTATTAGTTTTATTAGTTTTATTAGTTTTATATAGTATTATATAGTTTTATTAGTTTTATATAGTTTTATATAATTTTATATAGTTTTAAATAGTTTTATATAGTTCTTTATCATTTTGTATACTTTTATATAGTTTTATAGTTTTAAATAGTTTAATATAGTTTATATAGTTTCATATAGTTTTATATAGTTTTATATAGTTTTATATAGGTTTATTAGTTTTATATAGTTTTATATAGTTTTATATAGTTTTATATAGTTTTATATAGTTTTATATTGTTTTATTAGTTTTAAATAGTTTCATATAGTTTTATATAGTTTTATATTGTTTCATATAGTTTTATACAGTTTTATATAGATTCATATAGTTTTATATAGTTTTATATAGTTTCAACACAGTTTTAAATAGTTTAATATAGTTCTAAATAGTTTTATATAGTTTTATTTGTTTTATTAGATTTATATAGTTTTATATAGTTTCATATAGTTTTATATAGTTTTATATAGTTTTATATAGTTTTAATACAGTTTTAAATATTTTAATATAGTTCTATATAGTTTTATATAGGTTTATTAGTTTGATTAGTTTTATATAGTTTTATATAGTTTCATATAGTTTTATATAGTTTTATATAATTTTATTAGTTTTATATAGTTTTATATAATTTTATTAGTTTTATATAGTTTTATATAGTTTTATATAGTTTTATATAGTTTTATATAGTTTTATATAGTTTTATATAATTTTATATAGTTTTAAATAGTTTTATATAGTTCTTTATCATTTTGTATAATTTTATATTGTTTTATTAGTTTTAAATAGTTTAATATAGTTTTATATAGTTTCATATAGTTTTATATAGTTTTATATAGGTTTATTAGTTTTATATAGTTTTATATAATTTTATATAGTTTTATATAGTTTTATATAGTTTTATATTGTTTTATTAGTTTTAAATAGTTTCATATAGTTTCATATAGTTTCATATAGCTTTATATAGTCTTATATAGTTTTGTATAGTTTTATATAGTTTTATATAGTTTAATATAGTTTTATATAGTTTTATATAGTTTTTATATAGTTTTCATATAGTTTTATATAGTATTAAATAGTTTCATATAGTTTAATATAGTTTTATATAGTTTTATATTGTTTTATATAGTTTTATATAGTTTTTTATAGTTTTATATAGTTTTATATAGTTTTATATAATTTTATATAGTTTTAAATAGTTTTATATAGTTCTTTATCATTTTGTATACTTTTATATAGTTTTATTAGTTTTAAATAGTTTAATATAGTTTTATATAGTTTCATAGAGTTTTATATAGTTTTATATAGGTTTATTAGTTTTATATAGTTTTATATAATTTTATATAGTTTTATATAGTTTTATATAGTTTTATATTGTTTTATTAGTTTTAAATAGTTTCATATAGTTTCATATATTTTTATATAGTTTTATATAGTTTCATATAGTTTCATATAGTTTTTATATAGTTATATATAGTTTAATATAGTTTTATATAGTTTTATATAGATTTATATAGTTTTATATAGTTTTATATAGTTTTATATAGTATTATATAGTTTCATATAGTTTTATATAGTATTAAATAGTTTCATATAGTTTAATATAGTTTTATATAGTTTTATATTGTTTTATATAGTTTTATATAGTTTTATATAGTTTTATATAGTTTTATATAGTTTTATATAGTTTTATATAGTTTCATATAATTTTATATAGTTTTATTTAATTTCATATAGTTTTATATAGTATTATATAGTTTCATGTAGTTTTATATAGTTTTAATACAGTTTTAAATAGTTTAATATAGTTCTATATAGTTTTATATAGTTTTATTAGTTTTATTAGTTTTATTAGTTTTATATAGTATTATATAGTTTTATTAGTTTTATATAGTTTTATATAATTTTATATAGTTTTAAATAGTTTTATATAGTTCTTTATCATTTTGTATACTTTTATATAGTTTTATTAGTTTTAAATAGTTTAATATAGTTTTATATAGTTTCATATAGTTTTATATAGTTTTATATAGTTTTATATAGGTTTATTAGTTTTATATAGTTTTATATAGTTTTATATAGTTTTATATAGTTTTATATAGTTTTATATAGTTTTATATTGTTTTATTAGTTTTAAATAGTTTCATATAGTTTTATATAGTTTTATATTGTTTTATATAGTTTTATACAGTTTTATATAGATTCATATAGTTTTATATAGTTTTATATAGTTTTATATAGTTTCAACACAGTTTTAAATAGTTTAATATAGTTCTAAAATAGTTTTATATAGTTTTATTTGTTTTATTAGATTTATATAGTTTTATATAGTTTCATATAGTTTTTATATAGTTTTATATAGTTTTATATAGTTTTAATACAGTTTTAAATAGTTTAATATAGTTCTATATAGTTTTATATAGTTTTATTAGTTTTATTAGTTTTTTTAGTTTTATATAGTATTATATAGTCTCATTTAGTTTTATATAGTTTTATATTGTTTTATTAGTTTTATATAGTTTCATATAGTTTTATATAGTTTTATATAGTTTTATATAGTTTTATATAGTTTCATTTACTTTTATATAGTTTTATATTGTTTTATTAGTTTTATATAGTTTCATATAGTTTTATATAGTTTTATATAGTTTTATATAGTTTTATATAGTTTTATATAGTTTTATATAGTTTTATATAGTTTTATATAGTTTTATACAGTTTAATATATTTTCATATAGTTTTATATAGTAATATATAGTTTTATATAGTTTTATATAGTTTTATATAGTTTTATATAGTTTTATATTGTTTTATTAGTTTTATATAGTTTTATATAGTTTTATATAGTTTTATATAGTTTTATATAGTTTTATATAGTTTTATATAGTTTTATATAGTTTTATATAGTTTTGAATAGTTTTATATAGTATTATTAGTTTTATATAGATTCATATTGTTTTATATAGTATTATATAGTTTCATTTAGTTTTATATAGTCTTATATTGTTTTATTAGTTTTATATTGTTTCATATAGTTTTATATAGTCTTATATAGTTTTATATAGTGTTATTTAGTTTTATATAGTTTTTATACAGTATCATTTAGTTTTATATAGTTTTATATTGTTTTATATAGTTTTATATAGTTTTACATAGTTTTATATAATCTTATTAGTTTTATATAGTTTTATATAGTTTTATATAGTTTTAAATAGTTTTATGTAGTTCCATATAGTTTTATATAATTTTATATAGTTTTATATTGTTTTATTAGTTTTATATAGTTTCATATAGGTTTATATAGTTTTATATAGTTTTATATAGTTTCATATAGTTTTATATAGTTTTATATAGTTTTATATAGTTTTATATAGTTTAATTAGTTTTATATAGTTTTATATAGTTTTATATAGTTTTATATAGTTTTCATATAGTTTTATATAGTTTTATATAGTTTAAATAGTTTTATATAGTTTCATATAGTTTTATATAGTATTATATAGTTTCATTTAGTTTTACATAGATTTATATAGTTTTATATAGTTTTATATAGTCTTATATAGTATCATATAGTTTCATTTAGTTTTATATAGTTTTATATTGTTTTATTAGTTTTATATTGTTTCATATTGTTTTATATAGTTTTATTATAGTTTTCTATAGTTTCATATAATTTTATATAGTTTTATATAGTTTTATATAGTTTTATATAGTTTCATATAGTTTCATGTAGTTTCATATAGTTTTATATAGTATTGTATAGTTTTATATAGTTTAATATAGTTTTATATAGTTTTATATAGTTTTATATAATTTTATATAGTTTCATATAGTTTTATATAGTATTGTATAGTTTTATGTAGTTTAATATAGTTTTATACAGTTTCATATAGTTTTATATAGTTTTATATAGTTTTATTAGTTTTATATAGTTTTATATAATTTTGTATAGTTTTATATAGTTTTATATAGTTTTATATAGTTTTATATAGTTTTATATACTTTTATACTGTTTTATTAGTTTTATATAGTTTTCATATAGTTTTATATAGTTTTATATAGTTTTATTAGTTTTATATAGTTTTATATAGTTTCATGTAGTTTTATATAGTTGCATATAGTTTATATAGTTTTATATAGTTTTATATAGTTATATATAGTTTTATATAGTTTTATATAGTTTTATATGGTTTTATTAGTATTATATAGTTTCATATAGTTTTTATATAGTTTTATATAGTTTTATATAGTTTTATATAGATTTATATAGTTTTATATAGTTTTATATAGTTTTATATAGTTTCATATAGTTTTATATAGTTTTTATACAGTTTGAATAGATTTATATAGTTTCATATAGTTTTATATAGTTTTATATAGTTTTATATAGTTTTATATAGTTTTATATAGTTTTATATAGTTTTATATACTTTTATACTGTTTTATTAGTTTTATATAGTTTCATATAGTTTTATATAGTTTTATATAGTTTTATAGTTTTATATAGTTTTATATAGTTTTATATAGTTTTATATAGTTTTATATAGTTATATATAGTTTTATATAATTTTATATAGTTTTATATGGTTTTATTAGTATTATATAGTTTCATATAGTTTTTTTATAGTTTTATATAGTTTTATGTACTTTTATATTGTTTTATTAGTTTTATATAGTTACATATAGTTTTATATAGTTTTATATAGTTTTATATAGTTTCATATAGTTTTATTAGTTTTATATAGTTTAATATTGTTTTATATAGTTTTATATAGTTTTATATAGTTTCATATAGTTTTATATAGTATTATATAGTTTCATTTAGTTTTACATAGATTTATATTGTTTTATTAGTTTTATATAGTTTCATATAGTTTCATATAGTTTCATATAGTTTTATATAGTATTATATAGTTTATATAGTTTTATATAGTTTCATGTAGTTTTATATAGTTGCATATAGTTTTATATAGTTTTATATAGTTTTTATATAGTTATATATAGTTTTATATAGTTTCATATAGTTTTATATAGTTTTATATAGTTTTATATAGTTTTATATAGTTTTATTAGTTTTATATAGTTTTATATAGTTTCAAATAGTTTTATTAGTTTTATATAGTTTTATATAGTTTTATATAGTTATATATAGTTTTATATAGTTTTATATAATTTTATATAATTTTATATTGTTTTATAAAGTTTTATATAGTTTTATATAGTTTTATATAGTTTTATATAGTTTCATATAGTTTTGTATAGTTTAATATAGTTTTATATAGTTTTATATAGTTTTATATTGTTTCATATAGTTTTATATAGTTTCATTAGTTTTATATAGTTTTATATAGTTTATATAGTATTATATAGTTTCATTTAGGTTTATATAGTTTTATATTGTTTTATTAGTTTTATATAGTTTTATATAGTTTATATAGTTTTATATAGTTTTGAATAGTTTTATATAGTTTCATATAGTTTTATATAGTTTCATATAGTATTATATAGTTTTATATAGTTTTATATAGTTTTATATAGTTTCATATAGTTTTATATAGTTTTATATAGTTTCATATAGTTTCATATAGTTTTATTAGTTTTATATAGTTTCATATAGTTTTTATATAGTTTTATATAGTTTTATATAGTTTTATATAGTTTTATATAGTTTTATATAGTTTTATATAGTTTTATCAGTTTTATATACTTTTATATAGTTTTATTAGTTTTATATAGTTTTATATAGTTTCATATAGTTTTATATAGTTTAATATAGTTTTATATAGTTTTATATAGTTTTATATAGTTTTATATTGTTTTATTAGTTTTATATAGTTTTATATAGTTTTATATAGTTTTATTAGTTTTATATAGTTTTATATAGTTTCATATAGTTTTGTATAGTTTAATATAGTTTCATATAGTTTTATATAGTTTTATATAGTTTCATATAGTTTATATAGTATTATATAGTTTCATTTAGTTTTATATAGTTTTATATTGTTTTATATAGTTTTATATAGTTTTATATAGTTTTATATAGTTTTATATAGTTTTATTAGTTTTATATAGCTTCATATAGTTTTATATAGTTTTATATAGTTTTATATAGTTTTTAATAGTTTCATATAGTATTATATAGTTTTATATAGTTTTATATAGTTTTATATAGTTTCATATAGTTTCATATAGTTTTATATAGTTTCATATAGTTTCATATAGTTTTATTAGTATTATATAGTTTCATATAGTTTTTATACAGTTTTATATAGTTTTATATACTTTTACACTGTTTTATTAGTTTTATATAGTTTCATATAGTTTTATATAGTTTAATATAGTTTTATATTGTTTTATATAGTTTCATATAGTTTTATATAGTTTTATATAGTTTTATATAGTTTTATATAGTTTCATATAGTTTTATATAGTTTTATATACTTTTATACTGTTTTATTAGTTTTATATAGTTTCATATAGTTTTATATAGTTTTATATAGTTTTATTAGTTTTATATAGTTTTATACTGTTTTATTAGTTTTATATAGTTTCATATAGTTTTATATAGTTTTATATAGTTTTATTAGTTTTATATAGTTTTATATAGTTTCATGTAGTTTTATATAAGTTGCATATAGTTTTATATAGTTTTATATAGTTTTATATAGTTATATATAGTTTTATATAGTTTTATATAGTTTTATATGGTTTTATTAGTATTATATAGTTTCATATAGTTTTTATATAGTTTTATATAGTTTTATATAGTTTTATATAGATTTATATAGTTTTATATAGTTTTATATAGTTTCATATAGTTTTGTATAGTTTAATATAGTTTTATATAGTTTTATATAGTTTTATATTGTTTCATATAGTTTTATATAGTTTCATTTAGTTTTATATAGTTTTATATAGTTTTATATAGTATTATATAGTTTCATTTAGGTTTATATAGTTTTATATTGTTTTATTAGTTTTATATAGTTTTATATAGTTTTATATAGTTTTATATAGTTTTGAATAGTTTTATATAGTTTCATATAGTTTTATATAGTTTCATATAGTATTATATAGTTTTATATAGTTTTATATAGTTTTATATAGTTTCATATAGTTTTATATAGTTTTATATAGTTTCATATAGTTTCATATAGTTTTATTAGTTTTATATAGTTTCATATAGTTTTTATATAGTTTTATATAGTTTTATATAGTTTTATATAGTTTTTATATAGTTTTATATAGTTTTATATAGTTTTATCAGTTTTATATACTTTTATATAGTTTTATTAGTTTTATATAGTTTTATATAGTTTCATATAGTTTTATATAGTTTAATATAGTTTTATATAGTTTTATATAGTTTTATATAGTTTTATATTGTTTTATTAGTTTTATATAGTTTTATATAGTTTTATATAGTTTTATTAGTTTTATATAGTTTTATATAGTTTCATATAGTTTTGTATAGTTTAATATAGTTTCATATAGTTTTATATAGTTTTATATAGTTTCATATAGTTTTATATAGTATTATATAGTTTCATTTAGTTTTATATAGTTTTATATTGTTTTATATAGTTTTATATAGTTTTATATAGTTTATATAGTTTTATATAGTTTTATTAGTTTTATATAGCTTCATATAGTTTTATATAGTTTTATATAGTTTTATATAGTTTTATATAGTTTCATATAGTATTATATAGTTTTATATAGTTTTATATAGTTTTATATAGTTTCATATAGTTTCATATAGTTTTATATAGTTTCATATAGTTTCATATAGTTTTATTAGTATTATATAGTTTCATATAGTTTTTATACAGTTTTATATAGTTTTTATATACTTTTACACTGTTTTATTAGTTTTATATAGTTTCATATAGTTTTATATAGTTTAATATAGTTTTATATTGTTTTATATAGTTTCATATAGTTTTATATAGTTTTATATAGTTTTATATAGTTTTATATAGTTTCATATAGTTTTATATAGTTTTATATAGTTTTATATAGGTATATATAGTTTTATATAGTTTTATATAGTTTTATATAGTTTTATTAGTATTATATAGTTTCATATAGTTTTTATATAGTTTTATATAGTATTATATAGTTTTATATAGTTTTATATAGTTTGATTAGTTTTATATAGTTTTATATAGTTTTATTAGTTTTATATAGCTTCATATAGTTTTATATAGTTTTATATAGTTTTATATAGTTTTATATAGTTTTATATAGTTTTATATTGTTTTGTATAGTTTTATATAGTTTTATTAGTTTTATATAGATTCATATTGTTTTATATAGTATTATATAGTTTTATATAGTTTTATATAGTTTTATATAGTTTTATATAGTTTTATTAGTTTTATATAGTTCTATATAGTTTCAGATACTTTTATATAGTTTTATATAGTTTTATATAGTTTTATATAGTTTTATATAGTTTTATATAGTTTTATATAGTTTTATATAGTTTTATACAGTTTAATATATTTTCATATAGTTTTATATAGTATTATATAGTTTTATATAGTTTTTATATAGTTTTATATTGTTTTTATTAGTTTTATATAGTTTTATATAGTTTTATATAGTTTTATATAGTTTTTATATAGTTTTATATAGTTTTGTATAGTTTTTATATAGTATTATTAGTTTTATATAGATTCATATTGTTTTATATAGTATTATATAGTTTTATATAATCTTATTAGTTTTATATAGTTTAATATTGTTTTATATTGTTTTATATAGTTTTCTATAGTTGCATATAGTTTTATATACTATTATATAGTTTCATTTAGTTTTATATAGTTTTATGTAGTTTTATATAGTATTATATAGTTTCATTTAGTTTTATATAGTTTTATATAGTCTTATATAGTATTATATAGTTTCATTTAGTTTTATATAGTTTTATATTGTTTTATTAGTTTTATATTGTTTCATATTGTTTTATATAGTTTTATATAGTTTTCTATAGTTTCATATAATTTTATATAGTTTTTATATAGTTTTATATAGATTCATATTGTTTTATATAGTCTTATATAGTTTTATATAGTTTTATATAATTTTATATAGTTTTATATAGTTTTATTTAGTTTTATATAGTTTTATTAGTTTTATATAGTTTTATATAGTTTCATATAGTTTCTTATAGTATTATATAGTTTTATATGGTTTTACATAGTTTTGTTAGTTTTATATAGTTTTATATAGTTTCATTTAGTTTTATATAGATTTATATAGTTTTATATAGTTTTATATAGTTTTATATAGTTTTGTATAGTTTTATAAAGTTTTATGTAGTTTTATATAGTTTTATATAGTTTTATATTTTTATATAGTTTTATATAGTTTTATATAGTTTTATATAGTTTTATACAGTTTAATATATTTTCATATAGTTTTATATAGTATTATATAGTTTTATATAGTTTTATATAGTTTTATATTGTTTTATTAGTTTTATATAGTTTTATATAGTTTTATATAGTTTTATATAGTTTTATATAGTTTTATATAGTTTTGTATAGTTTTATATAGTATTATTAGTTTTATATAGATTCATATTGTTTTATATAGTATTATATAGTTTTATATAATCTTATTAGTTTTATATAGTTTAATATTGTTTTATATAGTTTTATATAGTTTTCTATAGTTGCATATAGTTTTATATACTATTATATAGTTTCATTTAGTTTTATATAGTTTTATGTAGTTTTATATAGTATTATATAGTTTCATTTAGTTTTATATAGTTTTATATAGTCTTATATAGTATTATATAGTTTCATTTAGTTTTATATAGTTTTATATTGTTTTATTAGTTTTATATTGTTTCATATTGTTTTATATAGTTTTATATAGTTTTCTATAGTTTCATATAATTTTATATAGTTTTATATAGTTTTATATAGATTCATATTGTTTTATATAGTCTTATATAGTTTTATATAGTTTTATATAATTTTATATAGTTTTATATAGTTTTATTTAGTTTTATATAGTTTTATTAGTTTTATATAGTTTTATATAGTTTCATATAGTTTCTTATAGTATTATATAGTTTTTATATGGTTTTATAT
This sequence comes from Nomia melanderi, assembly GCF_051020985.1. Taxonomy (NCBI): domain Eukaryota; kingdom Metazoa; phylum Arthropoda; class Insecta; order Hymenoptera; family Halictidae; genus Nomia; species Nomia melanderi. The sequence goes on along the minus strand of NW_027475558.1, from coordinate 1,756 downwards.
AGTTTTGTTAGTTTTATATAGTTTATATAGTTTCATATAGTTTTATATGGTTTTATATAGTTTTATATAGTTTTATATAGTTTTATATAGTTTTGTATAGTTTTATAAAGTTTTATATAGTTTTATATAGTTTTATATAGTTTTTATATTTTTATATAGTTTTATATAGTTTTATATAGTTTTATATTGTTTTATTAGTTTTATATAGTTTCATATAGTTTTATATAGTTTAATATAGTTTTATATAGTTTCATATAGTTTTATATAGTTTTATATAGTTTTATATAGTTTTATATAGTTTTATATAGTTTTATTAGTTTTATATAGTTTTATATAGTTTTATATAGTTTTATATAGTTTCATATAGTTTTATATAGTTTTATACAGTTTAAATAGATTTATATAGTTTCATATAGTTTTATTTAGTTTTATATAGTTTTATATAGTTTTAATACAGTTTTAAATAGTTTAATATAGTTCTATATAGTTTTATATAGTTTTATTAGTTTTATATAGTTTTATATAGTTTCATATAGTTTTATTAGTTTTATATAGTTTTATATAGTTTCATATAGTTTTATATAGTTTTATATAGTTTTATATAGTTTTATATAGTTTTATATAGTTTTATATAGTTTTATATAGTTTTATATAGTTTTATATAGTTTTGTATAGTTTTATATAGTATTATTAGTTTTATATAGATTCATATTGTTTTATATAGTATTATATAGTTTTATATAATCTTATTAGTTTTATATAGTTTAATATTGTTTTATATAGTTTTATATAGTTTTCTATAGCTGCATATAGTTTTATATACTATTATATAGTTTCATTTAGTTTTATATAGTTTTATGTAGTTTTATATAGTATTATATAGTTTCATTTAGTTTTATATAGTTTTATATAGTCTTATATAGTATTATATAGTTTCATTTAGTTTTATATAGTTTTATATTGTTTTATTAGTTTTATATTGTTTCATATTGTTTTATATAGTTTTATATAGTTTTCTATAGTTTCATATAATTTTATATAGTTTTATATAGTTTTATATAGATTCATATTGTTTTATATAGTCTTATATAGTTTTATATAGTTTTATATAATTTTATATAGTTTTATATAGTTTTATTTAGTTTTATATAGTTTTATTAGTTTTATATAGTTTTATATAGTTTCATATAGTTTCTTATAGTATTATATAGTTTTATATGGTTTTATATAGTTTTGTTAGTTTTATATAGTTTTATATAGTTTCATTTAGTTTTATATAGTTTTATATAGTTTTATATAGTTTTATATAGTTTTTATATAGTTTTGTATAGTTTTATAAAGTTATATATAGTTTTATATAGTTTTATATAGTTTTATATTTTTATATAGTTTTATATAGTTTTATATAGTTTTATATTGTTTTATTAGTTCTATATAGTTTCATATAGTTTTATATAGTTTTATATAGTTTTATATAGTTTCATATAGTTTTATATAGTTTTATATAGTTTTATATAGTTTTATATAGTTTTATTAGTTTTATATAGTTTTATATAGTTTTATATAGTTTTATATAGTTTCATATAGTTTTATATAGTTTTATATAGTTTAAATAGATTTATATAGTTTCATATAGTTTTATTTAGTTTTATATAGTTTTATATAGTTTTAATACAGTTTTAAATAGTTTAATTATAGTTCTATATAGTTTTATATAGTTTTTATTAGTTTTATATAGTTTTATATAGTTTCATAT
>NW_027475557.1:0-40515 GCF_051020985.1 Nomia melanderi | reverse complement strand
ATAAAACTATATAAAACTATATAAAACTATATAAAACTATATAAAACTATATAAAACTATATAAAACTATATAAAACTAATAAAACTATATAAAACTATATAAAACTCTATAAAACTATATAAAACTATATAAAAGTATATAAAACTCTATAAAACTATATAAAACTATATAAAACTAACAAAACTATATAAAACAATGTAAAATTATATAAAACTATATAAAGCTATATAAAGCTAATAAAACTATGTAAAACTATATAATACTATATAAAACTGAATAAAACTATATAGAACCATATAAAACTATATAAAACTATTTAAAACTATATAAAACTCTATCAAACTATGTAAAACTATATAAAACTATACAAAACTAACAAAACTATTCAAAACTATATAAAACTAACAAAACTATCAAAACTATATAAAACTATACAAAACTAACAAAACTATATAAAACTATATAAAACTATATAAAACTAACAAAACTATATAAAACTATATAAAACTCTATAAAACTGTATAACACTATATCAAACTATATAAAACTATATAAAACTATATAAAACTATATGAAACTATATAAAACTGTATAAAACTATATGAAACTATATAAAACTATATAAAGCTATAATAAAACTAATAAAACCAATAACTCTATATAAAACCATATAAAACTGTATAAAACTCTGTAAAACTATACAAAACTATTTAAAACTGTATAAAATTCCATAAAACTATATAAAACTAACAAAACTATATAAAACAATGTAAAATTATATAAAACTATATAAAGCTATATAAAGCTAATAAAACTATGTAAAACTATATAATACTATATAAAACTGAATAAAACTATATAGAACCATATAAAACTATATAAAACTATTTAAAACTTTATAAAACTCTATCAAACTATGTAAAACTATATAAAACTATACAAAACTAACAAAACTATTCAAAACTATATAAAACTAACAAAACTATCAAAACTATATAAAACTATACAAAACTAACAAAACTATATAAAACTATATAAAACTATATAAAACTAACAAAACTATATAAAACTATATAAAACTCTATAAAACTGTATAACACTATATCAAACTATATAAAACTATATAAAACTATATAAAACTATATGAAACTATATAAAACTGTATAAAACTATATGAAACTATATAAAACTATATAAAGCTATAATAAAACTAATAAAACCAATAACTCTATATAAAACCATATAAAACTGTATAAAACTCTGTAAAACTATACAAAACTATTTAAAACTGTATAAAATTCCATAAAACTATAAAAACTAACAAAACTATATACAACTATATAAAACGATATAAAACTAATGAAACTATATAAAAGTATATAACACTATATAAAACTATATAAAACAATATAAAACAATGTAAAATTATGTAAAACTAATATAAAACTATAAAAAACTATATAAAGCTAGATAAATCTGTATAAAATTATATAAAACTATGTAAAACTAATAAATCCTTCTAAAACTATATAAAACTATATAAAACTATATAAAACTATATGAAACTGTATAAAACTATATAATACTATATAATACTATATAAAACTATATAACACTATATAGAACTATATAAAACTATATAAAACTATATAAAACTAATAAAACCATATAAAACTATATAATACTATATAATACAATATAACACTATATAAAACTATATAAAGCTATATAAAACTATATAAAAGTATATAAAACTATATTAAACTATATAAAACTAAATAAAACTATATAAAACTATATAACACTATATAGAAGTATATAAAACTATATAAAACTATATAAAACTAATAAAACTATATAAAACTATATAAAATTATATAAAACTATATAAAACTATATAAAACTATATAAAACTATATAAAACTCTATAAAACTATATAAAACTATATAAAACTAATAAAACCATATAAAACAATATAATACTGTATAATACAATATAATACTATATAAAACTATATAAAGCTATATAAAACTATATAAAACTATATAAAACTATATAAAACTATATAAAGATATATAAAACTATATAAAACTATATAAGGTTATATAAAACTATATAAAACTATATAAAACTATATGAAAATATATAAAACTATATAAAACGATATATAACTATATAAAACTATATAAAACTATATGAAACTATAAAAAACTATATAAAACTATATAAAACTATATAAAACTATATAAAACTACATAAAACTAACGAAACTATATAAAACTATAAAAAACTATATAAAACTAGATAAATCTGTATAAAATTATATAAAACTATGTAAAACTAATAAATCCTTCTAAAACTATATAAAACTATATAAAACTATATAAAACTATATGAAACTGTATAAAACTATATAATACTATATAATACTATATAAAACTATATAACACTATATAGAACTATATAAAACTATATAAAACTATATAAAACTATATAAAATTATATAAAACTATATAAAACTACATAAAACTATATAAAACTATATAAAACTATATAAAAATATATAAAACTATATAAAACTATATAAAGTTATATAAAACTATATAAAACTATATAAAACTATATGAAAATATATAAAACTATATAAAACAATATATAACTATATGAAACTATATAAAACTATATAAAACTATATAAAACTATAAAAAACTATCTAAAACTATATAAAACTATATAAAACTATATAAAACTACATAAAACTAACGAAACTATATAAAACTATAAAAAACTATATAAAACTAGATAAATCTGTATAAAATTATATAAAACTATGTAAAACTAATAAATCCTTCTAAAACTATATAAAACTATATAAAACTATATAAAACTATATGAAACTGTATAAAACTATATAATACTATATTAATACTATATAAAAATATATAACACTATATAGAACTATATAAAACTATATAAAACTATATAAAACTATATAAAATTATATAAAACTATATAAAACTACATAAAACTATATAAAACTATATAAAACTATATAAAAATATATAAAACTATATAAAACTATATAAAGTTATATAAAACTATATAAAACTATATAAAACTATATGAAAATATATAAAACTATATAAAACAATATATAACTATATAAAACTATATAAAACTATATAAAACTATATAAAACTATAAAAAACTATATAAAACTATATAAAACTATATAAAACTATATAAAACTACATAAAACTAACGAAACTATATAAAACTATGAAAAAACTATATAAAACTAATTAAACCATATAAAACTATATAAAACTATATAAAACTATATAAAACTATATAATACTTATAATACTATATAAAACTTCATAAGACTAATAAAACTATATAAAGCTATAAAAAACTATATAAAACTAGATAAATTATATAAAACTATAAAAAACTATATAAAACTAATTAACGTATATAAAACTATATAAAACTAATAAATCTATATAGAACTATATAAAACTATATAAATCTATATAAAACTATATAAAACTATATAAAACTATATAATACTATATAATACTATATAATACTATAGGAAACTATATAAATCTGTATAAAATTATTTAAAACTATATAAAACTAATAAAACTATATAACGATATAAAACTATATAAAACTATATAAAACTATATAAAGCTATAAAAAACTATATAAAACAATATAAAACTAATAAAACTATATAAAACTATGTAAAACTATATAAAGCTATATAAAACAATATAAAGTTATATAAAACTATATAAAACTATATCAAACAATATGAAAATATATAAACTATGTAAAACTATATAAAACGATATAAAACTATATAAAACTATATAAAATTATATAAAACTATATAAAACTACATAAAACTATATAAAACTTTATAAAACTATATAAAACTATATAAAAATATATAAAACTATATAAAACTATATAAAGTTATATAAAACTATATAAAACTATATAAAACTATATGAAAATATTTAATACTATATAAAACAATATAAAACTATATAAAACTATATAAAACTATATAAAACTATATAAAACTATATAAAGTTATATAAAACTATATTAAACTATATAAAACTATATGAAGATATATAAAACTATATAAAACTATATAAAACGATATAAAACTATATCAAACTATATAAAACTATGTAGAACTATATAAAACTATATAATACTATATAATACTATATGAAACTGTATAAAACTATATAATACTTTATAATACTATATAAAACTATATAAGACTATATAAAACTATATAAAACTATATAAAACTATATGAAAATTTACAACACTATATAAAACTATATAATACTATATAAAACTATCAAAAACTATATAAAACTATATAAAACTATATATAACTATATAAAACTATATAAAACTATATAAAACAATATAAAGTTATATAAAACTATATAAAACTATATAAAACTATATAGAACTATATAAAACTATATAAAACAATATAAAGTTATATAAAACTATATAAAACTATATAAAACTATATAGAACTATATAAAACTATATAAAACTATATAAAAGTATATAAAACTACATAAAACTAACGAAACTATATAAAACAATAAAAAACTATATAAAACTAATTAAACCATATAAAACTAAATAAAACTATATAAAACTATATAATACTTATAATACTATATAAAACTTCATAAGACTAATAAAACTATATAAAGCTATAAAAAACTATATAAACTAGATAAATTATATAAAACTATAAAAAACTATATAAAACTAATTAACGTATATAAAACTATATAAAACTATATAAAACTAATAAATCTATATAGAACTATATAAAACTATATAAATCTATATAAAACTATATAAAACTATATAAAACTATATAATACTATATAATACTATATAATACTAAAGGAAACTATATAAATCTATATAAAACTATATAAAACTATATAAAACTATATAATACTATATAATACTATATGATACTAAAGGAAACTATATAAATCTGTATAAATTATTTAAAACTATATAAAACTAATAAAACTATATAAAACGATATAAAACTATATAAAACTATATAAAGCTGTAAAAACTATATAAAACAATATAAAACTAATAAAACTATATAAAACTATGTAAAACTATATAAAGCCATATAAAACAATATAAAGTTATATAAAACTATATAAAACTATGTCAAACTATATGAAAATATATAAACTATGTAAAACAATATAAAACGATATAAAACTATATAAAACTATATAAAATTATATAAAACTATAATAACTACATAAAACTATATAAAACTATATAAAACTATATAAAACTATATAAAAATATATAAAACTATATAAAACTATATAAAGTTATATAAAACTATATAAAACTATATAAAACTATATGAAAATATTAATACTATATAAAACAATATAAACTATATAAAACTATATAAAAATATATAAAACTATATAAAACTATATAATACTATATAATACTATATGAAACTATATAAATCTGTATAAAATTATTTAAAACTATATAAAAATATAGAACTATATAAAACGATATAAAACTATATAAAACTATATAAAGCTATAAAAAACTATATAAAACAATATGAAACTAATAAAACTATATAAAACTATGTAAAACTATATAAAACTATATAAAACAATATAAAGTTATATAAAACTATATAAAACTATATCAAACTATATGAAAATATATAAACTATGTAAAACTATATGAAACGATATAAAACTATATAAAACTATATAAAATTATATATTACTATATAAATCTATCTAAAACTATATAAAACTATATAAAACTATATAAAACTATAAAACTATATGAAACTGTATAAAACTATATAACACTATATAATACTATATAAAACTATATAAGACTATATAAAACTATATAAAACTATATAAAACTATATAAAAATATATAACACTATATAAAACTATATAATATGATAGAAAGTATATAAAAACTATATACAAAACTATATAATACTATATAAAACTATATAAAACTATATAAAACTATATAAACTATATAAACTATATAAAACTATATAAAACTATATAAAACTATATAAACTATAAAAAACTATATAAAACTAATTAAACTAATCAAACTATATAAACTATAAAAAACTATTTAAAACTAATTAAACCATATAAAACTATATAAAACTAATAAAACTAATTAAACCATATAAAACTATATAAAACTATATAAAACTATATAAAACTTATAATAGTATATAAAACTTCATAGACTAATAAGACTATATAAAACTATAAAACTATAAAAAATAATACAACTATATAAAAGTAGGTAAAACTATATAAAGCTATATAAAACTATATAAAACTATATGAAGATATATAAAACTATATAAAACTATATAAAATGATATAAAACTATATCAAACTATATAAAACTATATAAAACTATATAAAACTATATAATACTATATAATACTATATAAATCTATCTAAAACTATATAAAACAATATGAAACTGTATAAAACTATATAATACTATATAATACTATATAAAACTATATAAAACTATCTAAAACTATATAAAACTATATAAAACTATAAAAAACTATATAAAACTAATTAAACTAATCAAACTATATAAAACTATAAAAAACTATATAAAACTAATTAAACCATATACAACTATATAAAACTATATAAAACTAATAAAACTAATAAAACTATATAAAACGATATAAAACTATATAAAACTATATAAAACTTATAATACTATATAAAACTTCATAAGACTAATAAAACTATATAAAGCTATATGAAGATATATAAAACTATATAAAACTATATAAAATGATATAAAACTATATCAAACTATATAAAACTATATAAAACTATATAAAACTATATAAACTTATAATACTATATAAAACTTCATAAGACTAATAAAACTATATAAAGCTATATAACACTATATACAACTATATAGAACTATATAATAATATATAAAACTATATAAAACTATATAAAACTATATAAAATTATATAAAACTATATAAACTATATAAAACTATATAACACTACATAAGACTATATAAAACTGTTTAAAACTATAGAATACTATATAATACTATAGAATTCTATCCAAAACTATATAAAACTATATAAAACTATATAAAACTGTATAAAACTATATAATACTATATAATACTATATAAAACTATATAAAAATATATAAAACTATATAAAACTATATAAAACTATATAATACTATATAATACTATATGAAACTATATAAATCTGTATAAAATTATTTAAAACTGTATAAAAATAATAAAACCATATAAACGATATAAAACTATATAAAACTATATAAAGCTATAAAAAACTATATAAAACAATATGAAACTAATAAAACTATATAAAACTATGTGAAACTATATAAAACTATATAAAACAATATAAAGTTATATAAAACTATATAAAACTATATCAAACTATATGAAAATATATAAACTATGTAAAACTATATAAAACGATATAAAACTATATAAAACTATATAAAATTATATAAAACTATATAAAACTATATAAAACTATATAAAACTATATAAAACTATATAAAACTATATAATACTATATAATACTATATGAAACTATATAAATCTGTATAAAATTATTTAAAACTATATAAAAATAATAAAACCATATAAAACGATATAAAACTATATAAAACTATATAAAACTATAAAAAACTATATAAAACTATTTAACGTATATAAAACTATATAAAACTATATAAAACTATATAATACTATATAATACTATATAAAACTATATAAAAATATATAAAACTATATAAAACTATATAAAACTATATAATACTATATAATACTATATGAAACTATATAAATCTGTATAAAATTATTTAACACTATATAAAAATATTAAAACTATATAAAACGATATAAAACCATATAAAACTATATAAAGCTATAAAGAACTATATAAAACAATATGAAACTAATAAAACTATATAAAACTATGTAAAACTATATAAAACTATATAAAGCTATATAAAACTATATAAAACTATATTAAACTATATAATAACATATAATACTATATAAAACTATATCAATCTATATAAAACTATATAAAACTATATAATTTAAATATAATACTATATAATACTATATAAAACTATATAAAACTATATAAAGCTATATAAAACTAATAAAACCATATAAAAGTATATAATACTATATAATACAATATAATACTATATAAAACTATATAAAGCTATATAAAACTATATAAAACTATATAAAACTATATAAAACTATATAAAGATATATAAAACTATATAAAACTATATAAAGTTATATAAAACTATATATAACTATATAAAACTATATGAAAATATATAAAACTATATAAAACGATATATAACTATATAAAACTATATAAAACTGTATAAAACTATAAAAAACTATATAAAACTATATAAAACTATATAAAACTATATAAAACTACATAAAACTAACGAAACTATATAAAACTATAAAAAACTATATAAAACTAATTAAACCATATAAAACTATATAAAACTATATAAAACTATATAAAACTTATAATACTATATAAAACTTCATAAGACTAATAAAACTATATAAAGCTATAAAAAACTATATAAAACTATATAAAACTATATAAAACGATATAAAACTATATAAAACTTATAATACTATATAAAACTTCATAAGACTAATAAAACTATATAAACCTATAAAAAACTATATAAAACTAGATAAATTATATAAAACTATAAAAAACTATATAAAACTAATTAACGTATATAAAACTAAATAAAACTATATAAAACTAATAAATCTATATAGAACTATATAAAACTATATAAATCTATATAAAACTATATAAAACTATATAAAGCTATATAAAAATATAAAACTATATAAAACTATATAAAACTATATAAAACTATATAAAACTATATAACACTATATAATACTATATAATATTATATGAAAATATATAAATCTGTATAAAATTATTTAAAACTATATAAAACTAATAAAACTATATAAAACGATATAAAACTATATAAAACTATATAAAGCTATAAAAAACTATATAAAACTAATTAAACCATGTAAAACTATTTAAAACTATATAAAAATATATAAAACTATATAAAACTATATAAAACTATATAAAACTATATAATACTATATAATACTATATGTTACTATATAAATCTGTATAAAATTATTTAAAACTATATAAAAATAATAAAACTATACAAAACGATATAAAACTATATAAAACAATATAAAGCTATAAAAAACTATATAAAACAATATGAAACTAATAAAACTATATAAAACTATGTAAAACTATATAAAACAATATGAAGTTATATAAAACTATAAAAAACTATATCAAACTATATGAAAATATATAAACTATGTAAAACTATATAAAACGATATAAAACTATATAAAACTATATAAAACTATATAAAATTATATAATACTATATAAATCTATCTAAAACTATATAAAACTATATAAAACTATATAAAACTATATGAAACTGTATAAAACTATATAATACTATATAATTCTATATAAAACTATATAAGACTATATAAAACTATATAAAACTATATAAAACTATATAAAAATATATAACACTATATAAAACTATATAAAATGATATAAAACTATATAAAACTATATAAAACTATATAAAACTATATAATACTATATAAAACTATATAAAACTATATAAAACTATATAAAACTATATAAAACTATATAAAACTATATAAAACTATATAAAACTATATAAAACTATAAAAAACTATATAAAACTAATTAAACTAATCAAACTATATAAAACTATAAAAAACTATATAAAACTAATTAAACCATATAAAACTATATAAAACTATATAAAACTATATAAAACTATATAAAACTATATAAAACTATATAAAACTACATAAAACTAACGAAACTATATAAAACTATAAAAAACTATATAAAACTAATTAAACCATAGAAAACTATATAAAACTATATAAAGCTATATAAAACTATATAAAACTGTATAAAACTATATAATAAAATATAATACTATATAAAACTGTATAAAACTATATAAAACCATATAATACTATATAAAACTATGTAAAACTATATAAAACTATATAAAACTATATATAACTATATAAAACTATATAAAACTATATAAATCTACATAAAACTAATATAACTATATAAAACTATATAAAACTATATGAAACTGTATAAAACTATATAATACTATATAATACTATATAAAACTATATAAAACTATATTAAAACTATATAAAACTATATAAAACTATATAAAACTATATAAAAATATATAACACTATATAAAACTATATAAAATGATATAAAACTATATAAAACTATATAAAACTATATAAAACTATATAATACTATATAAAACTATATAAAACTATATAAAACTATATAAAACTATATAAAACTATATAAAAATATTTAACACTATATAAAACTATATAAAATGATATAAAACTATATAAAACTATATAAAACTATATAAAACTATATAAAACTATATAAAACTATATAAAACTATATAACACTATGTAGATCTATATAAAACTATATAATAATATATAAAACCTATATAAAACTATATAAAACTATATAAAACTATATAAAACTATATAAAACTATATAAAACTATATAAAACTATATAAAACTATATAAAACTATAAAAACTATATAAAACTATATAAAACTATATAAAACTAAATAAAACTATATAAAACTACATAAAACTAACGAAACTATATTAAACTATAAAAAACTATATAAAACTAATTAAACCATATAAAACTATACAAAACTATATAAAACTATATAAAACTCTATAAAACTATATAAAACTATATAAAACTATATAAAACTATAAAAAACTATATAAAACTATATAAAACTGTATAAAACTAAATAAAACTATATAAAACTACATAAAACTAACGAAACTATATTAAACTATAAAAAACTATATAAAACTAATTAAACCATATAAAACTATACAAAACTATATAAAACTATATAAAACTCTATAAAACTATATAAAACTATATAAAACTATATAAAACTATAAAAAACTATATAAAACTATATAAAACTGTATAAAACTAAATAAAACTATATAAAACTACTTAAAACTAACGAAACTATATTAAACTATAAAAAACTATATAAAACTAATTAAACCATATAAAACTATACAAAACTATATAAAACTATATAAAACATATAATACTATATAAAACTTCATAAGACTAATAAAACTATATAAATCTATAAAAAACTATATAAAACTAGATAAATTATATAAAACTATAAAAAACTATATAAAACTATTTAACGTATATAAAACTATATAAAACTATATAAAACTATATAAAACTATATAAAACTATATAAAAATATATAAAACTATATAAAACTATATAAAGTTATATAAAACTATATAAAACTATATAAAACTAATTAAACTAATCAAACTATATAAAACTATATAAAACTATATTAAATGATATAAAAATATAAAACTATATAAAACTATATAAAACTATATAAAACTATATTAAATGATATAAAAATATAAAACTATATAAAACTATATAAAACTATATAAAACTATATAAAGTTATATAAAACTATATAAAACTGTATAAAACTATATGAAAATATATAATACTATATAAAACTATATAAAACTATATAAAACTATATAAAACTATATAAAACTATATAAAAATATATAAAAGTATATAAAACTATATAAAAACTATATAAAACTAATTAAACCATATAAAACTATATAAAACTATATAAAACTATATAAAGCTATATAAAACTATATAAAACTTATAATACTATATAAAACTTCATAAGACTAATAAAACTATATATAACTATAAAAAACTATATACAACTATATAAAAGTAGGTAAAACTATATAAATCTATATAAAACAGTATAAAACTATATAAAACTATATAAATCTATATAAAACTATATAAAAATATATAAAACTATATAAAACTATATAAAACTATATAAAACGATATAATACTATATAATACTATATAAAACTATATAAAACTACATAAAACTATATAAAACTATATAAAACTATATAAAACTATATAAAACTATAAAAAACTATATAAAACTAATTAAACTAATCAAACTATATAAAACTAATGAAACAATATAAAACTATAAAAAACTATATAAAACTAATTAAACCATATAAAACTATATAAAACTATATAAAACTATATAAAACTCTATAAAACTATATAAAACTTATAATACTATATAAAACTTCATAAGACTAATAAAATTATATAAAACTATAAAAAATTATATGAAACTAGTTAAACTATATAAAACTATAAAAAACTATATACAATTATATAAAACTATGTAAAACTATATAAAAATATATAAAACTATATAAAACTATATAAAACTATATAAAACTATATAAAACTTGTAATACTATATAAAACTTCATAAGACTAATAAAACTATATAAAATTATAAAAAACTATATAAAACTAGTTAAACTATATAAAACTATATAAAACTATATAAAACTATATAAAACTAATACAACTATATAAAACTATATAAAACTATATGAAAATATATAAAACTATATAAAACTATATAAAACTAATACAACTATATAAAACTATATAAAACTATATGAAAATATATAAAACTATATAAAACTATATAAAACTATAAAAAACTATATAAAACTATAAAAAACTATACAAAATTAATAAAACTATATAAAACTATATAAAACTATATAAAACTATATAAAACTATATAAAACTATAAAAACTATATAAAACTATATAAAACTATATAATACTATATAATACTACATAAAACTATATAAATCTGTATAAAATTATATAAAACTATATGAAAAAAATAAAACTATATAAAACGATATAAAACTATATAAAACTATATAAAGCTATATAAAACTATATAAAACTATATAAAACTATATAAAACTATATAAAACTATATAAAACTTATAATACTATGTAAAACTTCATCAGACTAATAAAACTATATAAAACTATAAAAAACTATATAAAACTAGTTAAACTGTATAAAACTATATAAAACTATATAAAACTATATAAAACTAATACAACTATATAAAACTATATAAAACTATATGAAAATATATAAAACTATATAAAACTATATAAAACTATAAAAAACTATATAAAACTAATTAAACTATATAAAACTATATAAAACTACATAAAATTAATGAAACTATATAAAACTATAAAAAACTATATAAAACTAGTTAAACTGTATAAAACTATATAAAACTATATAAAACTATATAAAACTAATACAACTATATAAAACTATATAAAACTATATGAAAATATATAAAACTATATAAAACTATAAAAAATATAAAAAACTATATACAACTAATTAAACCATATAAAACTATATAAAACTATATATAAAACTATATAAAACTATATAAAACTTATAATACTATATAAAACTTCACAAGACTAATAAAACTATATAAAACTATACAAAACTATATAAAACTATATAAAACTATATGAAACTATAAAAAACTATACAAAATTAATTAAACTATATAAAACTATATAAAAATATATAAAACTATATAAAACTATATAAAACTATATTAAACTATATAAAACTATATAAAACTCTATAAAACTATATAGAACTATGTAAAACAATATAAAACTATATAAAACAGTATAAAACTGTGTAAAACTATATAATACAAACATAATAGTGTATAAAACTATATAAAACGAATTAAACTATATAAAACTATAAAAAACTATATAAAACTATATAAAACTATATAAAACTATATGAAACTATATAAAACTTTATAAAACTCTATAAAACTATATAGAACTATGTAAAACTATATAAAACTATATAAAACTATATGAAACTATATAAAAATATATAAAACTATATAATACTATATAATACTACTATATAAAACTATATAAAACTATATAAAACTATATAAAACTATATAAAACTATATAAAACTATATAAAAATATATAACACTATATAAAACTATATAAAATGATATAAAACTATATAAAACTATATAAAACTATATAAAACTATGTAATACTATATAAAACTATATAAAACTATATAAAACTATATAAAACTATATAAAACTATATAAAAATATTTAACACTATATAAAACTATATAAAATGATATAAAACTATATAAAACTATATAAAACTATATAAAACTATATAAAACTATATAAAACTATATAAAACTATATAACACTATGTAGATCTATATAAAACTATATAATAATATATAAAACTATATAAAACTATATAAAACTATATAAAACTATATAAAACTATATAAAACTATATAAAACTATATAAAACTATATAAAACTATAAAAAACTATATAAAACTATATAAAACTATATAAAACTAAATAAAACTATATAAAACTACATAAAACTAACGAAACTATATTAAACTATAAAAAACTATATAAAACTAATTAAACCATATAAAACTATACAAAACTATATAAAACTATATAAAACTCTATAAAACTATATAAAACTATATAAAACTATATAAAACTATAAAAAACTATATAAAACTATATAAAACTGTATAAAACTAAATAAAACTATATAAAACTACATAAAACTAACGAAACTATATTAAACTATAAAAAACTATATAAAACTAATTAAACCATATAAAACTATACAAAACTATATAAAACTATATAAAACTTATAATACTATATAAAACTTCATAAGACTAATAAAACTATATAAATCTATAAAAAACTATATAAAACTAGATAAATTATATAAAACTATAAAAAAATTTATAAAACTATTTAACGTATATAAAACTATATAAAACTATATAAAACTATATAAAACTATATAAAACTATATAAAACTATATAAAACTTGTAATACTATATAAAACTTCATAAGACTAATAAAACTATATAAAACTATATGATACTGTATAAAACTATATAAAACTATATAAAACTATATAACACAATATAGAACTATATAAAACTATATAATAATATATAAAACTATATAAAACTATATAAAACTATATAAAACTATATAAAACTATATAAAACTATATAAAACTATATAAAACTATATAAAACTATATAAAACTATATAAAACCATATAAAACTATAAAAAACTATATAAAACTATATAAAACTATATAAAACTTATAATACTATATAAAACTTCATAAGACTAATAAAACTATATATAACTATAAAAAACTATATACAACTATATAAAAGTAGGTAAAACTATATAAATCTATATAAAACTGTATAAAACTATATAAAACTATATAAATCTATATAAAACTATATAAAAATATATAAAACTATATAAAACTATATAAAACTATATAAAACGATATAATACTATATAATACTATATAAAACTATATAAAACTACATAAAACTATATAAAACTATATAAAACTATATAAAACTATATAAAACTATAAAAAACTATATAAAACTAATTAAACTAATCAAACTATATAAAACTAATGAAACAATATAAAACTATAAAAAACTATATAAAACTAATTAAACCATATAAAACTATATAAAACTATATAAAACTATATAAAACTCTATAAAACTATATAAAACTTATAATACTATATAAAACTTCATAAGACTAATAAAATTATATAAAACTATAAAAAACTATATGAAACTAGTTAAACTATATAAAACTATAAAAAACTATATACAATTATATAAAACTATGTAAAACTATATAAAAATATATAAAACTATATAAAACTATATAAAACTATATAAAACTATATAAAACTTGTAATACTATATAAAACTTCATAAGACTAATAAAACTATATAAAATTATAAAAAACTATATAAAACTAGTTAAACTATATAAAACTATATAAAACTATATGAAAATATATAAAACTATATAAAACTATATAAAACTATAAAAAACTATATAAAACTATAAAAAACTATACAAAATTAATAAAACTATATAAAACTATATAAAACTATATAAAACTATATAAAACTATATAAAACTATAAAAACTATATAAAACTATATAAAACTATATAATACTATATAATACTACATAAAACTATATAAATCTGTATAAAATTATATAAAACTATATGAAAAAAATAAAACTATATAAAACGATATAAAACTATATAAAACTATATAAAGCTATATAAAACTATATAAAACTATATAAAACTATATAAAACTATATAAAACTATATAAAACTTATAATACTATATAAAACTTCATCAGACTAATAAAACTATATAAAACTATAAAAAACTATATAAAACTAGTTAAACTGTATAAAACTATATAAAACTATATAAAACTATATAAAACTAATACAACTATATAAAACTATATAAAACTATATGAAAATATATAAAACTATATAAAACTATATAAAACTATAAAAAACTATATAAAACTAATTAAACTATATAAAACTATATAAAACTACATAAAATTAATGAAACTATATAAAACTATAAAAAACTATATAAAACTAGTTAAACTGTATAAAACTATATAAAACTATATAAAACTATATAAAACTAATACAACTATATAAAACTATATAAAACTATATGAAAATATATAAAACTATATAAAACTATAAAAAATATAAAAAACTATATACAACTAATTAAACCATATAAAACTATATAAAACTATATATAAAACTATATAAAACTATATAAAACTTATAATACTATATAAAACTTCACAAGACTAATAAAACTATATAAAACTATACAAAACTATATAAAACTATATAAAACTATATGAAACTATAAAAAACTATACAAAATTAATTAAACTATATAAAACTATATAAAAATATATAAAACTATATAAAACTATATAAAACTATATTAAACTATATAAAACTATATAAAACTCTATAAAACTATATAGAACTATGTAAAACAATATAAAACTATATAAAACAGTATAAAACTGTGTAAAACTATATAATACAAACATAATAGTGTATAAAACTATATAAAACGAATTAAACTATATAAAACTATAAAAAACTATATAAAACTATATAAAACTATATAAAACTATATGAAACTATATAAAACTTTATAAAACTCTATAAAACTATATAGAACTATGTAAAACTATATAAAACTATATAAAACTATATGAAACTATATAAAAATATATAAAACTATATAATACTATATAATACTATATAAAACTATATAAAACTATATAAAACTATATAAAACTATATAAAACTATATAAAACTATATAAAAATATATAACACTATATAAAACTATATAAAATGATATAAAACTATATAAAACTATATAAAACTATATAAAACTATATAATACTATATAAAACTATATAAAACTATATAAAACTATATAAAACTATATAAAACTATATAAAAATATTTAACACTATATAAAACTATATAAAATGATATAAAACTATATAAAACTATATAAAACTATATAAAACTATATAAAACTATATAAAACTATATAAAACTATATAACACTATGTAGATCTATATAAAACTATATAATAATATATAAAACTATATAAAACTATATAAAACTATATAAAACTATATAAAACCATATAAAACTATAAAAAACTATATAAAACTATATAAAACTATATAAAACTATATAAAACTACATAAAACTATATAAAACTATATAAAACTATATAAAACTATATAATACTATATAATACTATATGAAACGATATAAATCTGTATAAAATTATTTAAAACTATATAAAAATAATAAAACTATATAAAACGATATAAAACTATATAAAACGATATAAAGCTATAAAAAACTATATAAAACAATATGAAACTAATAAAACTATATAAAACTATGTAAAACTATATAAAACTATATAAAACAATATAAAGTTATATAAAACTATATAAAACTATATCAAACTATATGAAAATATATAAACTATGTAAAACTATATAAAACGATATAAAACTATATAAAACTATATAAAATTATATAAAACTATATAAAACTATATAAAACTATATAAAACTATATAAAACTATATGAAACTATATAAAAATATATAAAACTATATAAAACTATATAAAGTTATATAAAACTATATAAAACTATATAAAACTATAAAAAACTATATAAAACTAATTATACTAATCAAACTATATAAAACTATAAAAAACTATATAAAACTAATGAAACAATATAAAACTACAAAAAACTATATAAAACTAATTAAACCATATAAAACTATATAAAACTATATAAAACTATATAAAACTATATAAAACTATATAAAACTTATAATACTATAGAAAATTTCATAAGACTAATAAAACTATATATAAAACTATAAAAAACTATATAAAACTAGTTAAACTATATAAAACTATAAAAAACTATATAAAACTATAAAAAACTATATAAAAGTATATCAAACTATATAAAACTAATACAACTATATAAAACTATATATAACTATATAAAACTATATGAAAATATATAAAACTATATAAAACGATATAAAACTATATAAAACTATATAAAACTATACAAAACTATATTAAACTATATAAAACTATATAAAACTATATAAAACTATAAAAAACTATACAAAATTAATTAAACTATATAAAACTATATAAAACTATATAAAACTATATAATACTATATAATACTACATAAAACTATATAAATCTGTATAAAATTATATAAAACTATATAAAAAAAATAAAACTATATAAAACGATATAAAACTATATAAAACTATATAAAGCTATATAAAACTATATAAAACTATATAAAACTATATACAACTATATAAAACTATATAAAACTATATAAAACTTGTAATACTATATAAAACTTCATAAGACTAATAAAACTATATAAAACTTTAAAAAACTATATAAAACTAGTTAAACTATATAAAACTATATAAAACTATATAAAACTATATAAAACTAATACAACTATATAAAACTATATAAAACTATATGAAAATATATAAAACTATATAAAACTATATAAAACTATAAAAAACTATATAAAACTAATTAAACTACATAAAACTATATAAAACTACATAAAACTAATGAAACTATATAAAACTATAAAAAACTATATAAAACTAGTCAAACTTTATAAAACTATATAAAACTATATAAAACTATATAAAACTATATAAAACTAATACAACTATATAAAACTATATAAAACTATATGAAAATATATAAAACTATATAAAACTATATAAAGCTATAAAAAACTATATAAAACTAATTAAACTATATAAAACTATATAAAACTACATAAAACTAATGAAACTATATAAAACTATAAAAAACTATATAAAACTAATTAAACCATATAAAACTATATAAAACTATATATAAAACTATATAAAACTATATAAAACTATATAATACTATATAAAGTTATATAAAACTATATAAAACTATATAAAACTATAAAAAACTATATAAAACTAATTAAACTAATCAAACTATATAAAACTATAAAAAACTATATAAAACTAATGAAACAATATAAAACTACAAAAAACTATATAAAACTAATTAAACCATATAAAACTATATAAAACTATATAAAACTATATAAAACTATATAAAACTTATAATACTATATAAAATTTCATAAGACTAATAAAACTATATAAAGCTATAAAAAACTATATAAAACTAGTTAAACTATATAAAACTGTAAAAAACAATATACAATTATATAAAACTATGTAAAACTATATAAAAATATATAAAACTATATAAAACAATCTAAAACTATATAAAACTATATAAAACTATATAACACTATATAAAACTATATAAAACTATATAAAACTATATGAAACGATATAAAACTATATAAAACTATATAAAACTATCTAAAACTATATAAAACTATATAAAGTTATATAAAACTATATAAAACTATAAAAAACTATATAAAACTAATACAACTATATAAAACTATATATAACTATATAAAACTATATGAAAATATATAAAACTATATAAAACGATATAAAACTATATAAAACTATATAAAACTATACAAATCTAGATAAAACTATATAAAACTATACAAAATTAATTAAACTATATAAAACTATATAAAACTATATAAAACTATATAAAACTATATAAAACTATATAAAACTATATAAAACTATATAATACTATATAATACTACATAAAACTATATAAATCTGTATAAAATTATATAAAACTATATGAAAAAAATAAAACTATATAAAACGATATAAAACTATATAAAACTATATAAAGCTATATAAAACTATATAAAACTATATAAAACTATATAAAACTATATAAAACTATATAAAACTTGTAATACTATATAAAACTTCATAAGACTAATAAAACTATATAAAATTATAAAAAACTATATAAAACTATATAAAACTATATAAAACTATATAAAACTAATACAACTATATAAAACTATATAAAACTATATAAAACTATATGAAAATATATAAAACTATATAAAACTATATAAAACTATAAAAAACTATATAAAACTATAAAAAACTATACAAAATTAATTAAACTATATAAAACTATATAAAACTATATAAAACTATATAAAACTATATAAAACTATAAAAACTATATAAAACTATATAAAACTATATAATACTATATAATACTACATAAAACTATATAAATCTGTATAAAATTATATAAAACTATATGAAAAAAATAAAACTATATAAAACGATATAAAACTATATAAAACTATATAAACCTATATAAAACTATATAAAACTATATAAAACTTGTAATACTATATAAAACTTCATAAGACTAATAAAACTATATAAAATTATAAAAAACTATATAAAACTAGTTAAACTATATAAAACTATATAAAACTATATAAAACTATATAAAACTAATACAACTATATAAAACTATATAAAACTATATGAAAATATATAAAACTATATAAAACTATATAAAACTATAAAAAACTATATAAAACTATAAAAAACTATACAAAATTAATAAAACTATATAAAACTATATAAAACTATATAAAACTATATAAAACTATATAAAACTAATACAACTATATAAAACTATATAAAACTATATGAAAATATATAAAACTATATAAAACTATATAAAACTATAAAAAACTATATAAAACTAATTAAACTATATAAAACTATATAAAACTACATAAAATTAATGAAACTATATAAAACTATAAAAAACTATATAAAACTAGTTAAACTGTATAAAACTATATAAAACTATATAAAACTATATAAAACTAATACAACTATATAAAACTATATAAAACTATATGAAAATATATAAAACTATATAAAACTATAAAAAATATAAAAAACTATATACAACTAATTAAACCATATAAAACTATATAAAACTATATATAAAACTATATAAAACTATATAAAACTTATAATACTATATAAAACTTCACAAGACTAATAAAACTATATAAAACTATACAAAACTATATAAAACTATATAAAACTATATAAAACTATATAAAACTATATTAAACTATATAAAACTATATAAAACTCTATAAAACTATATAGAACTATGTAAAACAATATAAAACTATATAAAACAGTATAAAACTGTGTAAAACTATATAATACAAACATAATAGTGTATAAAACTATATAAAACGAATTAAACTATATAAAACTATAAAAAACTATATAAAACTATATAAAACTATATAAAACTATATGAAACTATATAAAACTTTATAAAACTCTATAAAACTATATAGAACTATGTAAAACTATATAAAACTATATAAAACTATATGAAACTATATAAAAATATATAAAACTATATAATACTATATAATACTATATAAAACTATATAAAACTATATAAAACTATATAAAACTATATAAAACTATATAAAACTATATAAAAATATATAACACTATATGAAACTATATAAAATGATATAAAACTATATAAAACTATATAAAACTATATAAAACTATATAATACTATATAAAACTATATAAAACTATATAAAACTATATAAAACTATATAAAACTATATAAAAATATTTAACACTATATAAAACTATATAAAATGATATAAAACTATATAAAACTATATAAAACTATATAAAACTATATAAAACTATATAAAACTATATAAAACTATATAAAACTATATAAAACTATATAAAAATATTTAACACTATATAAAACTATATAAAATGATATAAAACTATATAAAACTATATAAAACTATATAAAACTATATAGAACTATATAAAACTATATAAAACTATATAAAACTATATAACACTATGTAGATCTATATAAAACTATATAATAATATATAAAACTATATAAAACTATATAAAACTATATAAAACTATATAAAACTATATAAAACTATATAAAACTATATAAAACTATATAAAACTATATAAAACTATAAAAAACTATATAAAACTATATAAAACTGTATAAAACTAAATAAAACTATATAAAACTACATAAAACTAACGAAACTATATTAAACTATAAAAAACTATATAAAACTAATTAAACCATATAAAACTATACAAAACTTATAATACTATATAAAACTTCATAAGACTAATAAAACTATATAAATCTATAAAAAACTATATAAAACTAGATAAATTATATAAAACTATAAAAAACTATATAAAACTATTTAACGTATATAAAACTATATAAAACTATATAAAACTATATAAAACTATATAAAACTATATAAAACTATATAAAACTATATAAAACTATATAAAACTATAAAAAACTATATAAAACTATATAAAACTATATAAAACTATATAAAACTATATAAAACTATATGAAACTATATAAAAATATATAAAACTATATAAAACTATATAAAGTTATATAAAACTATATAAAACTATATAAAACTATAAAAAACTATATAAAACTAATTATACTAATCAAACTATATAAAACTATAAAAAACTATATAAAACTAATGAAACAATATAAAACTACAAAAAACTATATAAAACTAATTAAACCATATAAAACTATATAAAACTATATAAAACTATATAAAACTATATAAAACTATATAAAACTTATAATACTATAGAAAATTTCATAAGACTAATAAAACTATATATAAAACTATAAAAAACTATATAAAACTAGTTAAACTATATAAAACTATAAAAAACTATATAAAACTATAAAAAACTATATATATATAAAACTATATAAAAACTAATACAACTATATAAAACTATATATAACTATATAAAACTATATGAAAATATATAAAACTATATAAAACGATATAAAACTATATAAAAACTATATAAAACTATACAAAACTATATTAAACTATATAAAACTATATAAAACTATATAAAACTATAAAAAAACTATACAAAATTAATTAAACTATATAAAACTATATAAAACTATATAAAACTATATAATACTATATAATACTACATAAAACTATATAAATCTGTATAAAATTATATAAAACTATATAAAAAAATAAAACTATATAAAACGATATAAAAACTATATAAAACTATATAAAGCTATATAAAACTATATAAAACTATATAAAACTATATACAACTATATAAAACTATATAAAACTATATAAAACTTGTAATACTATATAAAACTTCATAAGACTAATAAAACTATATAAAACTTTAAAAAACTATATAAAACTAGTTAAACTATATAAAACTATATAAAACTATATAAAACTATATAAAACTAATACAACTATATAAAACTATATAAAACTATATGAAAATATATAAAACTATATAAAACTATATAAAACTATAAAAAACTATATAAAACTAATTAAACTACATAAAACTATATAAAACTACATAAAACTAATGAAACTATATAAAACTATAAAAAACTATATAAAACTAGTTAAACTTTATAAAACTATATAAAACTATATAAAACTATATAAAACTATATGAAAATATATAAAACTATATAAAACTATATAAAGCTATAAAAAACTATATAAAACTAATTAAACTATATAAAACTATATAAAACTACATAAAACTAATGAAACTATATAAAACTATAAAAAACTATATAAAACTAATTAAACCATATAAAACTATATAAAACTATATATAAAACTATATAAAACTATATAAAACTATATAATACTATATAAAGTTATATAAAACTATATAAAACTATATAAAACTATAAAAAACTATATAAAACTAATTAAACTAATCAAACTATATAAAACTATAAAAAACTATATAAAACTAATGAAACAATATAAAACTACAAAAAACTATATAAAACTAATTAAACCATATAAAACTATATAAAACTATATAAAACTATATAAAACTATATAAAACTTATAATACTATATAAAATTTCATAAGACTAATAAAACTATATAAAGCTATAAAAAACTATATAAAACTAGTTAAACTATATAAAACTGTAAAAAACAATATACAATTATATAAAACTATGTAAAACTATATAAAAATATATAAAACTATATAAAACAATCTAAAACTATATAAAACTATATAAAACTATATAACACTATATAAAACTATATAAAACTATATAAAACTATATGAAACGATATAAAACTATATAAAACTATATAAAACTATCTAAAACTATATAAAACTATATAAAGTTATATAAAACTATATAAAACTATAAAAAACTGTATAAAACTAATACAACTATATAAAACTATATATAACTATATAAAACTATATGAAAATATATAAAACTATATAAAACGATATAAAACTATATAAAACTATATAAAACTATACAAATCTAGATAAAACTATATAAAACTATACAAAATTAATTAAACTATATAAAACTATATAAAACTATATAAAACTATATAAAACTATATAAAACTATATAAAACTATATAAAACTATATAATACTATATAATACTACATAAAACTATATAAATCTGTATAAAATTATATAAAACTATATGAAAAAAATAAAACTATATAAAACGATATAAAACTATATAAAACTATATAAAGCTATATAAAACTATATAAAACTATATAAAACTATATAAAACTATATAAAACTATATAAAACTTGTAATACTATATAAAACTTCATAAGACTAATAAAACTATATAAAATTATAAAAAACTATATAAAACTATATAAAACTATATAAAACTATATAAAACTAATACAACTATATAAAACTATATAAAACTATATAAAACTATATGAAAATATATAAAACTATATAAAACTATATAAAACTATAAAAAACTATATAAAACTATAAAAAACTATACAAAATTAATTAAACTATATAAAACTATATAAAACTATATAAAACTATATAAAACTATATAAAACTATAAAAACTATATAAAACTATATAAAACTATATAATACTATATAATACTACATAAAACTATATAAATCTGTATAAAATTATATAAAACTATATGAAAAAAATAAAACTATATAAAACGATATAAAACTATATAAAATTATATAAACCTATATAAAACTATATAAAACTATATAAAACTTGTAATACTATATAAAACTTCATAAGACTAATAAAACTATATAAAATTATAAAAAACTATATAAAACTAGTTAAACTATATAAAACTATATAAAACTATATAAAACTATATAAAACTAATACAACTATATAAAACTATATAAAACTATATGAAAATATATAAAACTATATAAAACTATATAAAACTATATAAAACTATATAAAACTATATAATACTATATAATACTACATAAAACTATATAAATCTGTATAAAATTATATAAAACTATATGAAAAAAATAAAACTATATAAAACGATATAAAACTATATAAAACTATATAAACCTATATAAAACTATATAAAACTATATAAAACTTGTAATACTATATAAAACTTCATAAGACTAATAAAACTATATAAAATTATAAAAAACTATATAAAACTAGTTAAACTATATAAAACTATATAAAACTATATAAAACTATATAAAACTAATACAACTATATAAAACTATATAAAACTATATGAAAATATATAAAACTATATAAAACTATATAAAACTATAAAAAACTATATAAAACTATAAAAAACTATACAAAATTAATAAAACTATATAAAACTATATAAAACTATATAAAACTATATAAAACTATATAAAACTAATACAACTATATAAAACTATATAAAACTATATGAAAATATATAAAACTATATAAAACTATATAAAACTATAAAAAACTATATAAAACTAATTAAACTATATAAAACTATATAAAACTACATAAAATTAATGAAACTATATAAAACTATAAAAAACTATATAAAACTAGTTAAACTGTATAAAACTATATAAAACTATATAAAACTATATAAAACTAATACAACTATATAAAACTATATAAAACTATATGAAAATATATAAAACTATATAAAACTATAAAAAATATAAAAAACTATATACAACTAATTAAACCATATAAAACTATATAAAACTATATATAAAACTATATAAAACTATATAAAACTTATGATACTATATAAAACTTCACAAGACTAATAAAACTATATAAAACTATACAAAACTATATAAAACTATATAAAACTATATAAAACTATATAAAACTATATTAAACTATATAAAACTATATAAAACTCTATAAAACTATATAGAACTATGTAAAACAATATAAAACTATATAAAACAGTATAAAACTGTGTAAAACTATATAATACAAACATAATAGTGTATAAAACTATATAAAACGAATTAAACTATATAAAACTATAAAAAACTATATAAAACTATATAAAACTATATAAAACTATATAAAACTATATGAAACTATATAAAACTTTATAAAACTCTATAAAACTATATAGAACTATGTAAAACTATATAAAACTATATAAAACTATATGAAACTATATAAAAATATATAAAACTATATAATACTATATAATACTATATAAAACTATATAAAACTATATAAAACTATATAAAACTATATAAAACTATATAAAACTATATAAAAATATATAACACTATATAAAACTATATAAAATGATATAAAACTATATAAAACTATATAAAACTATATAAAACTATATAATACTATATAAAACTATATAAAACTATATAAAACTATATAAAACTATATAAAACTATATAAAAATATTTAACACTATATAAAACTATATAAAATGATATAAAACTATATAAAACTATATAAAACTATATAAAACTATATAAAACTATATAAAACTATATAAAACTATATAAAACTATATAACACTATGTAGATCTATATAAAACTATATAATAATATATAAAACTATATAAAACTATATAAAACTATATAAAACTATATAAAACTATATAAAACTATATAAAACTATATAAAACTATATAAAACTATAAAAAACTATATAAAACTATATAAAACTATATAAAACTAAATAAAACTATATAAAACTACATAAAACTAACGAAACTATATTAAACTATAAAAAACTATATAAAACTAATTAAACCATATAAAACTATACAAAACTATATAAAACTATATAAAACTCTATAAAACTATATAAAACTATATAAAACTATATAAAACTATAAAAAACTATATAAAACTATATAAAACTGTATAAAACTAAATAAAACTATGTAAAACTACATAAAACTAACGAAACTATATTAAACTATAAAAAACTATATAAAACTAATTAAACCATATAAAACTATACAAAACTATATAAAACTATATAAAACTTATAATACTATATAAAACTTCATAAGACTAATAAAACTATATAAATCTATAAAAAACTATATAAAACTAGATAAATTATATAAAACTATAAAAAACTATATAAAACTATTTAACGTATATAAAACTATATAAAACTATATAAAACTATATAAAACTATATAAAACTATATAAAACTATATAAAACTTGTAATACTATATAAAACTTCATAAGACTAATAAAACTATATAAAACTATATGATACTGTATAAAACTATATAAAACTATATAAAACTATATAACACTATATAGAACTATATAAAACTATATAATAATATATAAAACTATATAAAACTATATAAAACTATATAAAACTATATAAAACTATATAAAACTATATAAAACTATATAAAACTATATAAAACTATATAAAACTATATAAAACCATATAAAACTATAAAAAACTATATAAAACTATATAAAACTATATAAAACTATATAAAACTACATAAAACTATATAAAA
The DNA here is from genome assembly GCF_051020985.1 of Nomia melanderi. Lineage (NCBI taxonomy): Eukaryota > Metazoa > Arthropoda > Insecta > Hymenoptera > Halictidae > Nomia > Nomia melanderi. The sequence continues at coordinate 11,763 of NW_027475557.1, read as the reverse complement.
CTATATAAAACTATATAAAACTATATAATACTATATAATACTATATGAAACGATATAAATCTGTATAAAATTATTTAAAACTATATAAAAATAATAAAACTATATAAAACGATATAAAACTATATAAAACTATATAAAGCTATAAAAAACTATATAAAACAATATGAAACTAATAAAACTATATAAAACTATGTAAAACTATATAAAACTATATAAAACAATATAAAGTTATATAAAACTATATAAAACTATATCAAACTATATGAAAATATATAAACTATGTAAAACTATATAAAACGATATAAAACTATATAAAACTATATAAAATTATATAAAACTATATAAAACTATATAAAACTATATAAAACTATATAAAACTATATGAAACTATATAAAAATATATAAAACTATATAAAACTATATAAAGTTATATAAAACTATATAAAACTATATAAAACTATAAAAAACTATATAAAACTAATTATACTAATCAAACTATATAAAACTATAAAAAACTATATAAAACTAATGAAACAATATAAAACTACAAAAAACTATATAAAACTAATTAAACCATATAAAACTATATAAAACTATATAAAACTATATAAAACTATATAAAACTATATAAAACTTATAATACTATAGAAAATTTCATAAGACTAATAAAACTATATATAAAACTATAAAAAAATATATAAAACTAGTTAAACTATATAAAACTATAAAAAACTATATAAAAGTATATAAAACTATATAAAACTAATACAACTATATAAAACTATATATAACTATATAAAACTATATGAAAATATATAAAACTATATAAAACGATATAAAACTATATAAAACTATATAAAACTATACAAAACTATATTAAACTATATAAAACTATATAAAACTATATAAAACTATAAAAAACTATACAAAATTAATTAAACTATATAAAACTATATAAAACTATATAAAACTATATAATACTATATAATACTACATAAAACTATATAAATCTGTATAAAATTATATAAAACTATATAAAAAAAATAAAACTATATAAAACGATATAAAACTATATAAAACTATATAAAGCTATATAAAACTATATAAAACTATATAAAACTATATAAAACTATATAAAACTATATAAAACTATATAAAACTTGTAATACTATATAAAACTTCATAAGACTAATAAAACTATATAAAACTATATAAAACTATATGAAAATATATAAAACTATATAAAACTATATAAAACTATAAAAAACTATATAAAACTAATTAAACTACATAAAACTATATAAAACTACATAAAACTAATGAAACTATATAAAACTATAAAAAACTATATAAAACTAGTTAAACTTTATAAAACTATATAAAACTATATAAAACTATATAAAACTATATAAAACTAATACAACTATATAAAACTATATAAAACTATATGAAAATATATAAAACTATATAAAACTATATAAAGCTATAAAAAACTATATAAAACTAATTAAACTATATAAAACTATATAAAACTGCATAAAACTAATGAAACTATATAAAACTATAAAAAACTATATAAAACTAATTAAACCATATAAAACTATATAAAACTATATATAAAACTATATAAAACTATATAAAACTATATAATACTATATAAAGTTATATAAAACTATATAAAACTATATAAAACTATAAAAAACTATATAAAACTAATTAAACTAATCAAACTATATAAAACTATAAAAAACTATATAAAACTAATGAAACAATATAAAACTACAAAAAACTATATAAAACTAATTAAACCATATAAAACTATATAAAACTATATAAAACTATATAAAACTATATAAAACTTATAATACTATATAAAATTTCATAAGACTAATAAAACTATATAAAGCTATAAAAAACTATATAAAACTAGTTAAACTATATAAAACTGTAAAAAACAATATACAATTATATAAAACTATGTAAAACTATATAAAAATATATAAAACTATATAAAACAATCTAAAACTATATAAAACTATATAAAACTATATAACACTATATAAAACTATATAAAACTATATAAAACTATATGAAACGATATAAAACTATATAAAACTATATAAAACTATCTAAAACTATATAAAACTATATAAAGTTATATAAAACTATATAAAACTATAAAAAACTATATAAAACTAATACAACTATATAAAACTATATATAACTATATAAAACTATATGAAAATATATAAAACTATATAAAACGATATAAAACTATAAAAAACTATATAAAACTATACAAATCTAGATAAAACTATATAAAACTATACAAAATTAATTAAACTATATAAAACTATATAAAACTATATAAAACTATATAAAACTATATAAAACTATATAAAACTATATAAAACTATATAATACTATATAATACTACATAAAACTATATAAATCTGTATAAAATTATATAAAACTATATGAAAAAAATAAAACTATATAAAACGATATAAAACTATATAAAACTATATAAAGCTATATAAAACTATATAAAACTATATAAAACTATATAAAACTATATAAAACTATATAAAACTTGTAATACTATATAAAACTTCATAAGACTAATAAAACTATACAAAATTATAAAAAACTATATAAAACTATATAAAACTATATAAAACTATATAAAACTAATACAACTATATAAAACTATATAAAACTATATAAAACTATATGAAAATATATAAAACTATATAAAACTATATAAAACTATAAAAAACTATATAAAACTATAAAAAACTATACAAAATTAATTAAACTATATAAAACTATATAAAACTATATAAAACTATATAAAACTATATAAAACTATAAAAACTATATAAAACTATATAAAACTATATAATACTATATAATACTACATAAAACTATATAAATCTGTATAAAATTATATAAAACTATATGAAAAAAATAAAACTATATAAAACGATATAAAACTATATAAAACTATATAAACCTATATAAAACTATATAAAACTATATAAAACTTGTAATACTATATAAAACTTCATAAGACTAATAAAACTATATAAAATTATAAAAAACTATATAAAACTAGTTAAACTATATAAAACTATATAAAACTATATAAAACTATATAAAACTAATACAACTATATAAAACTATATAAAACTATATGAAAATATATAAAACTATATAAAACTATATAAAACTATAAAAAACTATATAAAACTATAAAAAACTATACAAAATTAATAAAACTATATAAAACTATATAAAACTATATAAAACTATATAAAACTATATAAAACTAATACAACTATATAAAACTATATAAAACTATATGAAAATATATAAAACTATATAAAACTATATAAAACTATAAAAAACTATATAAAACTAATTCAACCATATAAAACTATATAAAACTATATATAAAACTATATAAAACTATATAAAACTATATAATACTATATAAAGTTATATAAAACTATATAAAACTATATAAAACTATAAAAAACTATATAAAACTAATTAAACTAATCAAACTATATAAAACTATAAAAAACTATATAAAACTAATGAAACAATATAAAACTACAAAAAACTATATAAAACTAATTAAACCATATAAAACTATATAAAACTATATAAAACTATATAAAACTATATAAAACTTATAATACTATATAAAATTTCATAAGACTAATAAAACTATATAAAGCTATAAAAAACTATATAAAACTAGTTAAACTATATAAAACTGTAAAAAACAATATACAATTATATAAAACTATGTAAAACTATATAAAAATATATAAAACTATATAAAACAATCTAAAACTATATAAAACTATATAAAACTATATAACACTATATAAAACTATATAAAACTATATAAAACTATATGAAACGATATAAAACTATATAAAACTATATAAAACTATCTAAAACTATATAAAACTATATAAAGTTATATAAAACTATATAAAACTATAAAAAACTATATAAAACTAATACAACTATATAAAACTATATATAACTATATAAAACTATATGAAAATATATAAAACTATATAAAACGATATAAAACTATAAAAAACTATATAAAACTATACAAATCTAGATAAAACTATATAAAACTATACAAAATTAATTAAACTATATAAAACTATATAAAACTATATAAAACTATATAAAACTATATAAAACTATATAAAACTATATAAAACTATATAATACTATATAATACTACATAAAACTATATAAATCTGTATAAAATTATATAAAACTATATGAAAAAAATAAAACTATATAAAACGATATAAAACTATATAAAACTATATAAAGCTATATAAAACTATATAAAACTATATAAAACTATATAAAACTATATAAAACTATATAAAACTTGTAATACTATATAAAACTTCATAAGACTAATAAAACTATACAAAATTATAAAAAACTATATAAAACTATATAAAACTATATAAAACTATATAAAACTAATACAACTATATAAAACTATATAAAACTATATAAAACTATATGAAAATATATAAAACTATATAAAACTATATAAAACTATAAAAAACTATATAAAACTATAAAAAACTATACAAAATTAATTAAACTATATAAAACTATATAAAACTATATAAAACTATATAAAACTATATAAAACTATAAAAACTATATAAAACTATATAAAACTATATAATACTATATAATACTACATAAAACTATATAAATCTGTATAAAATTATATAAAACTATATGAAAAAAATAAAACTATATAAAACGATATAAAACTATATAAAACTATATAAACCTATATAAAACTATATAAAACTATATAAAACTTGTAATACTATATAAAACTTCATAAGACTAATAAAACTATATAAAATTATAAAAAACTATATAAAACTAGTTAAACTATATAAAACTATATAAAACTATATAAAACTATATAAAACTAATACAACTATATAAAACTATATAAAACTATATGAAAATATATAAAACTATATAAAACTATATAAAACTATAAAAAACTATATAAAACTATAAAAAACTATACAAAATTAATAAAACTATATAAAACTATATAAAACTATATAAAACTATATAAAACTATATAAAACTAATACAACTATATAAAACTATATAAAACTATATGAAAATATATAAAACTATATAAAACTATATAAAACTATAAAAAACTATATAAAACTAATTCAACCATATAAAACTATATAAAACTATATATAAAACTATATAAAACTATATAAAACTATATAATACTATATAAAGTTATATAAAACTATATAAAACTATATAAAACTATAAAAAACTATATAAAACTAATTAAACTAATCAAACTATATAAAACTATAAAAAACTATATAAAACTAATGAAACAATATAAAACTACAAAAAACTATATAAAACTAATTAAACCATATAAAACTATATAAAACTATATAAAACTATATAAAACTATATAAAACTTATAATACTATATAAAATTTCATAAGACTAATAAAACTATATAAAGCTATAAAAAACTATATAAAACTAGTTAAACTATATAAAACTGTAAAAAACAATATACAATTATATAAAACTATGTAAAACTATATAAAAATATATAAAACTATATAAAACAATCTAAAACTATATAAAACTATATAAAACTATATAACACTATATAAAACTATATAAAACTATATAAAACTATATGAAACGATATAAAACTATATAAAACTATATAAAACTATCTAAAACTATATAAAACTATATAAAGTTATATAAAACTATATAAAACTATAAAAAACTATATAAAACTAATACAACTATATAAAACTATATATAACTATATAAAACTATATGAAAATATATAAAACTATATAAAACGATATAAAACTATAAAAAACTATATAAAACTATACAAATCTAGATAAAACTATATAAAACTATACAAAATTAATTAAACTATATAAAACTATATAAAACTATATAAAACTATATAAAACTATATAAAACTATATAAAACTATATAAAACTATATAATACTATATAATACTACATAAAACTATATAAATCTGTATAAAATTATATAAAACTATATGAAAAAAATAAAACTATATAAAACGATATAAAACTATATAAAACTATATAAAGCTATATAAAACTATATAAAACTATATAAAACTATATAAAACTATATAAAACTATATAAAACTTGTAATACTATATAAAACTTCATAAGACTAATAAAACTATACAAAATTATAAAAAACTATATAAAACTATATAAAACTATATAAAACTATATAAAACTAATACAACTATATAAAACTATATAAAACTATATAAAACTATATGAAAATATATAAAACTATATAAAACTATATAAAACTATAAAAAACTATATAAAACTATAAAAAACTATACAAAATTAATTAAACTATATAAAACTATATAAAACTATATAAAACTATATAAAACTATATAAAACTATAAAAACTATATAAAACTATATAAAACTATATAATACTATATAATACTACATAAAACTATATAAATCTGTATAAAATTATATAAAACTATATGAAAAAAATAAAACTATATAAAACGATATAAAACTATATAAAACTATATAAACCTATATAAAACTATATAAAACTATATAAAACTTGTAATACTATATAAAACTTCATAAGACTAATAAAACTATATAAAATTATAAAAAACTATATAAAACTAGTTAAACTATATAAAACTATATAAAACTATATAAAACTATATAAAACTAATACAACTATATAAAACTATATAAAACTATATGAAAATATATAAAACTATATAAAACTATATAAAACTATAAAAAACTATATAAAACTATAAAAAACTATACAAAATTAATAAAACTATATAAAACTATATAAAACTATATAAAACTATATAAAACTATATAAAACTAATACAACTATATAAAACTATATAAAACTATATGAAAATATATAAAACTATATAAAAACTATATAAAACTATAAAAAACTATATAAAACTAATTCAACCATATAAAACTATATAAAACTATATATAAAACTATATAAAACTATATAAAACTTATAATACTATATAAAACTTCACAAGACTAATAAAACTATATAAAACTATACAAAACTATATAAAACTATATAAAACTATATAAAACTATAAAAAACTATACAAAATTAATTAAACTATATAAAACTATATAAAAATATATAAAACTATATAAAACTATATAAAACTATATTAAACTATATAAAACTATATAAAACTCTATAAAACTATATAGAACTATGTAAAACTATATAAAACTATATAAAACAGTATAAAACTGTGTAAAACTATATAATACAAACATAATAGTGTATAAAACTATATAAAACGAATTAAACTATATAAAACTATAAAAAACTATATAAAACTATATAAAACTATATAAAACTATATGAAACTATATAAAACTTTATAAAACTCTATAAAACTATATAGAACTATGTAAAACTATATAAAACTATATAAAATTATATAATCCTATATAATACTATATAAAACTATATAAAACTATATAAAACTATATGAAACTATATAAAACTATATAAAACTCTATAAAACTATATAAAACTATATAAAACTGTGTAAAACTATATAATACTATATAATAGTATATAAAACTATATAAAACTACATAAAACGATATAAAACTATATAAAACTATATAAAACTATATAAAACTATAAAAAACTATATAAAACTATATAGAACTATATAAAACTATATAATACTATATACTACTATATAAAACTAGCTAAAACTATATAAAACTATATAAAACTCTATAAAACTATAAATAAATATATAAAACTATATAAAACTATATAAAACTACATAAAACTAATAACACTATATAAAACAATATAAAACTATATAAAACTATATAAAACTATATAAAACTATATAAAACTATATAAAACTAATTAAACTGTATAAAACTATATAAAACTACGTAAAAGTAATGAAACTACATAAAACTATAATAAACTATATAAAACAAATTAAACTACATAAAACTATATAGAACTATATAAAACTAATAAAACTATATAGAGCTATAAAAAACTATATAAACCTATATTAAACTATATAATAACATATAATACTATATAAAACTATATCAATCTATATAAAACTATATAAAACTATATAAAATTATATAATGCTATATAATACTATATAAAACTATATAAAACTATACAAAACTATATAAAACTATACAAAACTATATAAAACTATATAAAACTATAAAAAACTATATAAAACTAATTAAACTATATAAAACTATATAAAACTATATAAATCTATATAAAACAATATAAAACTATATAAAACTATATAAAACTATATAAAACTGTATAAAACAAATAAAACTATATAAAACTATATAAAACGAATTAAACTATATAAAACTATATAAAACTATATAAAACTAATAAATCTATATAGAACTATATAAAACTATATAAATCTATATAAAACTATATAAAACTATATAAGACTATATAAAACTATATAAAACTATATAAATCTATATAAAACTATATAAAACTATATAAAACTATATAAAACAAATATAACTATATTAAACTATATAAAACTATATAAAACTATATAAAACTAATAAACCTATATAGAACTATATAAAACTATATAAATCTATATAAAACGATATAAAACGATATAAAACTATATAAAACTATATAAAACTATATAAAACTATCTAAAACTATATAAAACTATATAAAGTTATATAAAACTATATAAAACCATATAAAACTATATAAAACTAATTAAACTGTATAAAACTATATAAAACTACGTAAAAGTAATGAAACTACATAAAACTATAATAAACTATATAAAACAAATTAAACTACATAAAACTATATAAATCTATATAAAACTATATAAAACTATATAAAACTATATAAAACAAATATAACTATATTAAACTATATAAAACTATATAAAACTATATAAAACTAATAAACCTATATAGAACTATATAAAACTATATAAATCTATATAAAACGATATAAAACGATATAAAACTATAAAAAACTATATAAAACTAATTAAACTATATAAAACTATATAAAACTATATAAATCTATATAAAACAATATAAAACTATATAAAACTATATAAAACTATATAAAACTGTATAAAACAAATAAAACTATATAAAACTATATAAAACTATATAAAACTATAAAAAACTATATAAAACTAATTAAACTATATAAAACTATATAAAACTATATAAATCTATATAAAACAATATAAAACTATATAAAACTATATAAAACTATATAAAACTGTATAAAACAAATAAAACTATATAAAACTATATAAAACGAATTAAACTATATAAAACTATATAAAACTATATAAAACTAATATATCTATATAGAACTATATAAAACTATATAAATCTATATAAAACTATATAAAACTATATAAGACTATATAAAACTATATAAAACTATATAAATCTATATAAAACTATATAAAACTATATAAAACTATATAAAACAAATATAACTATATTAAACTATATAAAACTATATAAAACTATATAAAACTAATAAACCTATATAGAACTATATAAAACTATATAAATCTATATAAAACGATATAAAACGATATAAAACTATATAAAACTATATAAAACTATATAAAACTATCTAAAACTATATGAAACTATATAAAGTTATATAAAACTATATAAAACCATATAAAACTATATGAAAATATATAAAAATATATAAAACGATATATAACTATATAAAACTATATAAAACTATATAAAACGATATAAAACTATGTAAAACTATATAAAACTATATAATACTATATAATACTATATAACACTATATAAATCTGTATAAAATTATATAAAACTATATAAAACTATATAAAACTAATAAAACTATATAGAGCTATATAAAACTATATAAAACTATATAAAATTATATAATACTATATAATACTATATAAAACTATATAAAACTATATAAAACTATATGAAACTATAAAAAACTATATGAAACGATATAAAACTATATAAAACTATATAAAACTATATAAAACTATATAAAACTATATAAAACTATATAAAACTATATAAAACTATATAAAACTATAAAAAACTATATAAAACTATAAAAAACTATATAAAACTAATTAAACTATATAAAACTATATAAAACTATATAAAACTAATAAATCTATATAGAACTATATAAAACTATATAAATCTATACAAAACTATATAAAACTATATAAGACTATATAAAACTATATAAAACTATATAAATGTATATAAAACTATATAAAACTATATAAAACTATATAAAACAAATATAACTATATTAAACTATATAAAACTATATAAAACTATATAAAACTAATAAACCTATATAGAACTATATAAAACTATATAAATCTATATAAAACGATATAAAACGATATAAAACTATATAAAACTATATAAAACTATATAAAACTATCTAAAACTATATAAAACTATATAAAGTTATATAAAACTATATAAAACCATATAAAACTATATGAAAATATATAAAAATATATAAAACGATATATAACTATATAAAACTATATAAAACTATATAAAACGATATAAAACTATGTAAAACTATATAAAACTATATAATACTATATAATACTATATAACACTATATAAATCTGTATAAAATTATATAAAACTATATAAAACTATATAAAACTAATAAAACTATATAGAGCTATATAAAACTATATAAAACTATATCAAATTATATAATACTATATAATACTATATAAAACTATATAAAACTATATAAAACTATATGAAACTATAAAAAACTATATGAAACGATATAAAACTATATAAAACTATATAAAACTATATAAAACTATATAAAACTATATAAAACTATATAAAACTATATAAAACTATATAAAACTATATAAAACTATAAAAAACTATATAAAACTATAAAAAACTATATAAAACTAATTAAACTATATAAAACTATATAAAACTATATAAATCTATATAAAACTATATAAAACTATATAAAACTATATGAAACTATATAAAACTATATAAAACTATATAAAACTATATAAAACTGTATAAAACTATATAAAACTATATAAAACTATATAAAACTATATAAAACTATATAAAACTATATAAAACTATATAAAACTATATAAAACTATATAAAACTGTATAAAACTATATAATACTATATAATACTATATAAAACTATGTAAATCTGTATAAAACTATATAAAACTATATAAAACTATATGAAACTATATAAAACTATAGAAAACTATATAAAACTCTATAAAACTATATAAAACTATATAAAACTGTGTAAAACTATATAATACTATATAATAGTATATAAAACTATCTAAAACTATATAAAACTATATAAAGTTATATAAAACTATATAAAACTATATAAAACTATATGAAACTATAAAAAACTATATAAAACTAATTAAACTAATCAAACTATATAAAACTATAAAAAACTATATAAAACTATAAAAAACTATATAAAACTATATAAAACTATATAAAACTATATAAAACAAATAAAA
>NW_027475556.1:32500-40528 GCF_051020985.1 Nomia melanderi | reverse complement strand
AAAAAAGTTGGTGTCGACCGTGGGACTTAGAAAAATTTCGGGAAGTCCGATTCGCCTGCTGGAATTACCGCACGGGCTGGACACCTCGCTCCGCCGAATCGGTTTTTTCCTTTTTTTCCGAAAAATAAATTTTTGTAATTTTTTTTAATGTTAAAAACGTTAATAAACTTCATGTTTACGCATGGATTAAACATTGAAATAATTTTAAAACGCTTATTAAAAAAGTTGGTGTCGACCGTGGGACTTAGAAAAATTTCGGGAAGTCCGATTCGCCTGCTGGAATTACCGCACGGGCAGGACACCTCGCTCCGACGAATCGGTTTTTTCCATTTTTTCCGAAAAATAAATTTTTGTAATTTTTTTAATGTTAAAAACGTTAATAAACTTCATGTTTACGCATGGATTAAACATTGAAATAATTTTAAAACGCTTATAAAAAAAGTTGGTGTCGACCGTGGGACTTAGAAAAATTTCGGGAAGTCCGATTCGCCTGCTGGAATTACCGCACGGGCAGGACACCTCGCTCCGACGAATCGGTTTTTTTCCATTTTTTTTGAAAAATAAATTTTTGTAATTTTTTTTAACGTTGAAAACGTTAATAAACATCATGTTTACGCATGGATTAAACATTGAAATAATTTTAAAACGCTTATTAAAAAAGTTGGTGTCGACCGTGGGACTTAGAAAAATTTCGGGAAGTCCGATTCGCCTGCTGGAATTTACCGCACGGGCTGGACACCTCGCTCCGCCGAATCGGTTTTTTCCTTTTTTTCCGAAAAATAAATTTTTGTAATTTTTTTTAATGTTAAAAACGTTAATAAACTTCATGTTTACGCATGGATTAAACATTGAAATAATTTTAAAACGCTTATTAAAAAAGTTGGTGTCGACCGTGGGACTTAGAAAAATTTCGGGAAGTCCGATTCGCCTGCTGGAATTACCGCACGGGCAGGACACCTCGCTCCGACGAATCGTTTTTTCCATTTTTTCCGAAAAATAAATTTTTGTAATTTTTTTTAATGTTAAAAACGTTAATAAACTTCATGTTTACGCATGGATTAAACATTGAAATAATTTTAAAACGCTTATTAAAAAAGTTGGTGTCGACCGTGGGACTTAGAAAAATTTCGGGAAGTCCGATTCGCCTGCTGGAATTACCGCACGGGCAGGACACCTCGCTCCGACGAATCGGTTTTTTCCATTTTTTTTGAAAAATAAATTTTTGTAATTTTTTTTAACGTTGAAAACGTTAATAAACATCATGTTTACGCATGGATTAAACATTGAAATAATTTTAAAACGCTTATTAAAAAAGTTGGTGTCGACCGTGGGACTTAGAAAAATTTCGGGAAGTCCGATTCGCCTGCTGGAATTACCGCACGGGCTGGACACCTCGCTCCGCCGAATCGGTTTTTTCCTTTTTTTCCGAAAAATAAATTTTTGTAATTTTTTTTAATGTTAAAAACGTTAATAAACTTCATGTTTACGCATGGATTAAACATTGAAATAATTTTAAAACGCTTATTAAAAAAGTTGGTGTCGACCGTGGGACTTAGAAAAATTTCGGGAAGTCCGATTCGCCTGCTGGAATTACCGCACGGGCAGGACACCTCGCTCCGACGAATCGGTTTTTTCCATTTTTTCCGAAAAATAAATTTTTGTAATTTTTTTTAATGTTAAAAACGTTAATAAACTTCATGTTTACGCATGGATTAAACATTGAAATAATTTTAAAACGCTTATTAAAAAAGTTGGTGTCGACCGTGGGACTTAGAAAAATTTCGGGAAGTCCGATTCGCCTGCTGGAATTACCGCACGGGCAGGACACCTCGCTCCGACGAATCGGTTTTTTTCCATTTTTTTTGAAAAATAAATTTTTGTAATTTTTTTTAACGTTGAAAACGTTAATAAACATCATGTTTACGCATGGATTAAACATTGAAATAATTTTAAAACGCTTATTAAAAAAGTTGGTGTCGACCGTGGGACTTAGAAAAATTTCGGGAAGTCCGATTCGCCTGCTGGAATTACCGCACGGGCTGGACACCTCGCTCCGCCGAATCGGTTTTTTCCTTTTTTTCCGAAAAATAAATTTTTGTAATTTTTTTTAATGTTAAAAACGTTAATAAACTCATGTTTACGCATGGATTAAACATTGAAATAATTTTAAAAACGCTTATTAAAAAAGTTGGTGTCGACCGTGGGACTTAGAAAAATTTCGGGAAGTCCGATTCGCCTGCTGGAATTACCGCACGGGCAGGACACCTCGCTCCGACGAATCGGTTTTTTCCATTTTTTCCGAAAAATAAATTTTTGTAATTTTTTTTTAATGTTAAAAACGTTAATAAACTTCATGTTTACGCATGGATTAAACATTGAAATAATTTTAAAACGCTTATTAAAAAAGTTGGTGTCGACCGTGGGACTTAGAAAAATTTCGGGAAGTCCGATTCGCCTGCTGGAATTACCGCACGGGCTGGACACCTCGCTCCGCCGAATCGGTTTTTTCCTTTTTTTCCGAAAAATAAATTTTTGTAATTTTTTTTAATGTTAAAAACGTTAATAAACTTCATGTTTACGCATGGATTAAACATTGAAATAATTTTAAAACGCTTATTAAAAAAGTTGGTGTCGACCGTGGGACTTAGAAAAATTTCGGGAAGTCCGATTCGCCTGCTGGAATTACCGCACGGGCAGGACACCTCGCTCCGACGAATCGGTTTTTTCCATTTTTTTCCGAAAAATAAATTTTTGTAATTTTTTTAATGTTAAAAACGTTAATAAACTTCATGTTTACGCATGGATTAAACATTGAAATAATTTTAAAACGCTTATTAAAAAAGTTGGTGTCGACCGTGGGACTTAGAAAAATTTCGGGAAGTCCGATTCGCCTGCTGGAATTACCGCACGGGCTGGACACCTCGCTCCGCCGAATCGGTATTTTCCATTTTTCTTGAAAAATAAATTTTTGTAATTTTTTTTAACGTTGAAAACGTTAATAAACATCATGTTTACGCATGGATTAAACATTGAAATAATTTTAAAACGCTTATTAAAAAAGTTGGTGTCGACCGTGGGACTTAGAAAAATTTCGGGAAGTCCGATTCGCCTGCTGGAATTACCGCACGGGCAGGACACCTCGCTCCGACGAATCGGTTTTTTCCATTTTTTCCGAAAAATAAATTTTTGTAATTTTTTTTAATGTTAAAAACGTTAATAAACTTCATGTTTACGCATGGATTAAACATTGAAATAATTTTAAAACACTTATTAAAAAAGTTGGTGTCGACCGTGGGACTTAGAAAAATTTCGGGAAGTCCGATTCGCCTGCTGGAATTACCGCACGGGCAGGACACCTCGCTCCGACGAATCGGTTTTTTCCATTTTTTTTGAAAAATAAATTTTTGTAATTTTTTTTAACGTTGAAAACGTTAATAAACATCATGTTTACGCATGGATTAAACATTGAAATAATTTTAAAACGCTTATTAAAAAAGTTGGTGTCGACCGTGGGACTTAGAAAAATTTCGGGAAGTCCGATTCGCCTGCTGGAATTACCGCACGGGCTGGACACCTCGCTCCGCCGAATCGGTTTTTTCCTTTTTTTCCGAAAAATAAATTTTTGTAATTTTTTTTAATGTTAAAAACGTTAATAAACTTCATGTTTACGCATGGATTAAACATTGAAATAATTTTAAAACGCTTATTAAAAAAGTTGGTGTCGACCGTGGGACTTAGAAAAATTTCGGGAAGTCCGATTCGCCTGCTGGAATTACCGCACGGGCAGGACACCTCGCTCCGACGAATCGGTTTTTTCCATTTTTTCCGAAAAATAAATTTTTGTAATTTTTTTTAATGTTAAAAACGTTAATAAACTTCATGTTTACGCATGGATTAAACATTGAAATAATTTTAAAACGCTTATTAAAAAAGTTGGTGTCGACCGTGGGACTTAGAAAAATTTCGGGAAGTCCGATTCGCCTGCTGGAATTACCGCACGGGCAGGACACCTCGCTCCGACGAATCGGTTTTTTCCATTTTTTTTGAAAAATAAATTTTTGTAATTTTTTTTAACGTTGAAAACGTTAATAAACATCATGTTTACGCATGGATTAAACATTGAAATAATTTTAAAACGCTTATTAAAAAAGTTGGTGTCGACCGTGGGACTTAGAAAAATTTCGGGAAGTCCGATTCGCCTGCTGGAATTACCGCACGGGCTGGACACCTCGCTCCGCCGAATCGGTTTTTTTCCTTTTTTTCCGAAAAATAAATTTTTGTAATTTTTTTTAATGTTAAAAACGTTAATAAACTTCATGTTTACGCATGGATTAAACATTGAAATAATTTTAAAACGCTTATTAAAAAAGTTGGTGTCGACCGTGGGACTTAGAAAAATTTCGGGAAGTCCGATTCGCCTGCTGGAATTACCGCACGGGCAGGACACCTCGCTCCGACGAATCGGTTTTTTTCCATTTTTTCCGAAAAATAAATTTTTGTAATTTTTTTTAATGTTAAAAACGTTAATAAACTTCATGTTTACGCATGGATTAAACATTGAAATAATTTTAAAACGCTTATTAAAAAAGTTGGTGTCGACCGTGGGACTTAGAAAAATTTCGGGAAGTCCGATTCGCCTGCTGGAATTACCGCACGGGCAGGACACCTCGCTCCGACGAATCGGTTTTTTTCCATTTTTTTTGAAAAATAAATTTTTGTAATTTTTTTTAACGTTGAAAACGTTAATAAACATCATGTTTACGCATGGATTAAACATTGAAATAATTTAAAACGCTTATTAAAAAAGTTGGTGTCGACCGTGGGACTTAGAAAAATTTCGGGAAGTCCGATTCGCCTGCTGGAATTACCGCACGGGCTGGACACCTCGCTCCGCCGAATCGGTTTTTTCCTTTTTTTCCGAAAAATAAATTTTTGTAATTTTTTTTAATGTTAAAAACGTTAATAAACTTCATGTTTACGCATGGATTAAACATTGAAATAATTTTAAAACGCTTATTAAAAAAGTTGGTGTCGACCGTGGGACTTAGAAAAATTTCGGGAAGTCCGATTCGCCTGCTGGAATTACCGCACGGGCAGGACACCTCGCTCCGACGAATCGGTTTTTTCCATTTTTTCGAAAAATAAATTTTTGTAATTTTTTTTAATGTTAAAAACGTTAATAAACTTCATGTTTACGCATGGATTAAACATTGAAATAATTTTAAAACGCTTATTAAAAAAGTTGGTGTCGACCGTGGGACTTAGAAAAATTTCGGGAAGTCCGATTCGCCTGCTGGAATTACCGCACGGGCTGGACACCTCGCTCCGCCGAATCGGTTTTTTCCTTTTTTTCCGAAAAATAAATTTTTGTAATTTTTTTAATGTTAAAAACGTTAATAAACTTCATGTTTACGCATGGATTAAACATTGAAATAATTTTAAAACGCTTATTAAAAAAGTTGGTGTCGACCGTGGGACTTAGAAAAATTTCGGGAAGTCCGATTCGCCTGCTGGAATTACCGCACGGGCAGGACACCTCGCTCCGACGAATCGGTTTTTTTCCATTTTTTCCGAAAAATAAATTTTTGTAATTTTTTTTAATGTTAAAAACGTTAATAAACTTCATGTTTACGCATGGATTAAACATTGAAATAATTTTAAAACGCTTATTAAAAAAGTTGGTGTCGACCGTGGGACTTAGAAAAATTTCGGGAAGTCCGATTCGCCTGCTGGAATTACCGCACGGGCAGGACACCTCGCTCCGACGAATCGGTTTTTTTCCATTTTTTTGAAAAATAAATTTTTGTAATTTTTTTTAACGTTGAAAACGTTAATAAACATCATGTTTACGCATGGATTAAACATTGAAATAATTTTAAAACGCTTATTAAAAAAGTTGGTGTCGACCGTGGGACTTAGAAAAATTTCGGAAGTCCGATTCGCCTGCTGGAATTACCGCACGGGCTGGACACCTCGCTCCGCCGAATCGGTTTTTTCCTTTTTTTCCGAAAAATAAATTTTTGTAATTTTTTTTAATGTTAAAAACGTTAATAAACTTCATGTTTACGCATGGATTAAACATTGAAATAATTTTAAAACGCTTATTAAAAAAGTTGGTGTCGACCGTGGGACTTAGAAAAATTTCGGGAAGTCCGATTCGCCTGCTGGAATTACCGCACGGGCAGGACACCTCTCGCTCCGACGAATCGGTTTTTTCCATTTTTTCCGAAAAATAAATTTTTGTAATTTTTTTTAATGTTAAAAACGTTAATAAACTTCATGTTTACGCATGGATTAAACATTGAAATAATTTTAAAACGCTTATTAAAAAAGTTTACTCTTGACCGTGGGGACTTAGAAAAATCCGGCTTGCACGGATTCGACCACTCTGTTTTTCGGAGTTTCTGAGAAAAATAAATTTTTGTAATTTTTTTCATTATGATTTCTGAGTTCTCCCAGTAGTTTAATGTAAGGATTAAGCATTTAAAAATTTTTAAATCGAATATTAAAAAAGTTTACTCTTGCAATTTTTGGAAAAAAAAAATTCTAAAAAATTTTTCTTTCGGTGGAAACTAACGTTTAATATGTACAATAACGATTTATCGAATAAAAATCGTATGTTAATATATGTTCGAATCGACCATAGTTTCAGCGGCTAAGTACCAGCAGCCCGGCCGGTTGGTCTGTACGCGCGGCAGTTTACCACCATAAGCGCCCGTGCTGAGCGGCCGGCGCCGCGGTCGTCGCGGCCGCCCGTTTGGTTACTATAAGAGAGCACGTCGGTTCGAGCGGACCGGTCGGCGCAGCGGCGGGCGAGCGGCTATTCTACGATCTCGGTCGAGAAGCAGTCGTTCAGCTCCTCGAGGTCCATTCCTCGACTGTTCTGTACCGCGTTCCGTTGCGAATTTTTCTCTACACAGCATGACCACGGGTCGGTGTCTCAGACCGAATGGCCCTTATGTGGTAAGCCCAGAATGTTGGGTTGGATACAACGTATATTCGTTATACTTGTACGACTCTCACATCAACTCTCAGAAACCCAAAAGGGGTTTTCTATCCGAGCGAAAATATATTTTTCGTATACAAAAATTTAATGGCAAAGACCAAACGAAATACTACACACAAAAAGGGGCGACGAACAAAAATTGTTCGAATGAAATATAATATATACATATAAAATTGAGGTGTCCTAAGAGAGAAATACATAAACTAAGAGGTATATATTATAAGAAATATATATTATTCTGGGCAAAGAAGAGAGAACGAAAAGAAGAGTATGATCTTTAAACGCGAGGGCCTCGACATGGGTACGCCTAGCATGGTTCGCGCTTTCTCGATATGTCCAGCATGTTAACGTACGCGGTCTTCGGACTTCGTGCGTTATGTCCGTGCTTACACGATGGAGAGCGCTCGAGCATACGTGCTTACAAACCTGAAAGTCGATGTGACATCCGAGATTCTTTTTCTTCTAAAAAGATCTCGGAGAGATACACGGGAGAGTTTGAAATTTTTGGAGGTCCTCCTGATGTATATGCGCGGATATACCCATGTGGTAATTCGTGCGGAGTTGGTAATCTAATAGTGGAGCGAAATTTACCAACTCGAAAGAGAAGAGAGAAGAGAGAAGAGAGTAGAGAGAAGAGAGAGGAGAAAGAGAACTGTCTTAAAGACGAGAAAAAGTATCGTCGATCCGACTCTTAAGGGGAGAGAGTCGGCGACTAAGATATATATATACATACATATTTTTGCTTCGTATGATGAAAATTACTCGAAGCTCCCTGGTTGATCCTGCCAGTAGTCATATGCTTGTCTCAAAGATTAAGCCATGCATGTCTCAGTACATGCCGTATTAAGGTGAAACCGCGAATGGCTCATTAAATCAGTTATGGTTCCTTAGATCGTACCCACATTTACTTGGATAACTGTGGTAATTCTAGAGCTAATACATGCAAAACAGAGTTCCGACCAGAGATGGTAGGAACGCTTTTATTAGATCAAAACCAATCGGTGGCGGGCGTTTACGTTCGT